>NW_015166452.1:226101-227994 GCF_001447785.1 Gekko japonicus | reverse complement strand
GTGTGTACGTGAATAAAACCTGGTCTTTAAGGTCCCACTGGACTGTTTTGAGTCTCTAGAAGGGGTGGTGGTGGAAATCTGCAGTTGCAAAGGAGGGTGAACATGTACCTGAAGGAAATGTGGTCTGAAAGGGGGCACTGGAGTGTTTTTTGGGGGGGGGGTTTGAAATGTGCAGATTCTCCCTCACAGAGGAGGTGTAGTGTGCAGCTGCCTAAAAACATGGTATCAAAGGTGCGACTTGAGTGTTCACCTGCATAGCTGGCCGGGGTGGGGGGGGGGCACCGAAAACGGGTCTTGGTCAGTCGGCTTAGTGCCGCCCCCACTGCCGCCGCCCTTCAGCTGTTCCCCCCAATGGCCTGCAAAGTCGGGGGTAACGGCGCAAACGGAGCTGTGGCAGTCGGCTGAGCCCCGCCGCCACCAAGGCTGGCCTTCAACTGCTCCCCCCGTTAGCCCGCGAAGTGTGGGGGCGGAAGCAGCGCAAGCGGGCATGTGGCGGCTGGTTTAGCGCCGCTGCCGCTGAGGCCGCCCATCAACTGTTCCCCCCGAAGGCCTTCAAAGGCCGGGGAGAAACAGTGCGAATGGGCCTGCGGCGCCCATTCCAGCACCGCCAGCGTTGCCGGCCTTCAACTTCTCCCCCTGTTGGGCTTCTAAGTGGGTGGTGGTGGTGGGGAAACAGCACAAACGGTCCTGTGGCAGCCGGTTGAGTGCCGCCGCCGGCGAGGCCACCCTTCAATTGCTTTCCCCGATGACCTGCGAAGGCAGCAAACGGGAGTGCGGCGGGCAGCTCAGCGTCACCACCGCTGCCCTTCAACTGCTCCCCCTGAATGTCATGGAAGGGGGGTGCCAAAAATGGGCCCGTGGCAGGCAGATCAGCGCCACCGCTACCGCCCTTCAACTGCTCCCCCGAAGGGCTGTGAAGCTGGGGGGGGGAAGCGGTGAAAATGGGCCTGCAGCGGCCGGTGCAGCGCCGCTGTCACTGCCCATCAACTGCTCCCCCGAAGGCTACACTCACCCTGTCGGCAATAGTCTGTCTTCTGAGGGGACCGGGTGCAGAGGCAGGGCTGCGGTTTCCGTGTTCTGGGGTGGGACTTAGGCGATGCAGCCAATGGATAGGGGAAGCTGGGGGAAG
Source organism: Gekko japonicus (assembly GCF_001447785.1). Classification (NCBI taxonomy): domain Eukaryota; kingdom Metazoa; phylum Chordata; class Lepidosauria; order Squamata; family Gekkonidae; genus Gekko; species Gekko japonicus. Next base: position 226,865 of record NW_015166452.1, on the reverse strand, counting down.
TTTTTAGTGACAGTTCGTGCAACCAAACACTGTTGGTGTGCATCGAACATTGGAGGCGACTACGGCTTTATATATAAGGGACAGATTACTTAAAATCATAGATCAGTCATGATTGACACTCATAGTTATCAGCACATTTGCAAACAATAAACTTTCCAGGCAGCATGGCAGGCTGATTTCAATAGTAGAGACAATTAATAAGAAGACTTGACCAGCTGCTTCCTTGTTGATCTTGCCGAGGGGCAAAATTTGGCCACCTTAGAGGTGATTTTGCTAGAAGAATATGAAAGGGGGGAGGGAGATATTAAATTCATCAGATCTGCCTGGAAAATTTAATAGAATTGGAATTATTAAAAACAGTAATAACATGGGAATAGTATAAAACATAAACAAGAGAAAGTTAATAAAATTAATCATAAAATAATGTTAATAAGAAAATCATACAATTTTTTCAGCTAAAATAAGTTTACGTTTCCTAGTAGCTAAGCAACAAAATTTTGCCACAGCATTAATTAACTGTGCTCTGAATGTCTTCTAAGAGGAATTTACGAAGGACTTCTGGCCTAAAGTCAAGATAAGACTGCAGAGGGCTAAATCTAGACAGGAGGGGTAGTATAAGATGGTCTCCTTCCTCCTGATAGAATCTGCAGAACAGGAGGACATGAGTAATTGATTCCACCATATTACCCATGCATGGGTACATTTTGCAGTGTACTTTTGCATCCTGGTTCCTTCTTTGCAACACCCCTCCCACCTTCCGATTA
>NW_015166452.1:210633-224688 GCF_001447785.1 Gekko japonicus | reverse complement strand
TCTCCAGGCTCCACCCCCCAAATCTCCAAGTATTTCTCAACCCAGAGCTGGCAACCCTGCCTGTAAAGTACATAGGATATATTACAACAAACAGGACCACGGTGTAATGTAACCAGTAAAACAGTAAATCACCGTGTACAAATAAACAATATAAGTTGATTTTTATCTGCAATGTTTTAGAATTCAATTATCAACAAAATTACAACCATAACACTATAATATGCAATATAAAGCTTAGCAGTACATATAGAATACTACAGTACTAGTTTTAGACAAATGACGGAGTTCTAGTACACTGTCCGTTTGCGAGTCCTTCTTCAGGTTTGTCATTCTGTACTTATATCTTCATTAGAATGAAGTGCTGCAAGCCATATTTCAAAATGTTAATTCTTATACAATTTTTTGATGTACGCTACCGCGCTTATTCTGGTGACTGGGGAGCTCCTATAGCAAGCTGTAATGTGACAGGGTCTACAGTATATAATAATTGGCTAAGCTTCCCTCACTGAAACGTTGCAAATAAAAATCAACTTATATTGTTTATTTGTACATGGTGATTTACTGTTTTACTGTAAAGTACATAGGCCAACAGATGGTATCCACCAACTAGTGTTGCCAACTCCAGGTTGGGAAATTCCTGGAGATTTGGGGGCAGAGATTAGCAAGGGGCCTCAGTGGGGTACAATTACATGGACTCCACCCTCCAAACCAGCCATTTCCTCTAGGGGAACTGATCTCTGTAGTCTGGAGGGCAGTTGTAATTCTAGGAGATCCCCAGGCCCCACCTGGAGGGTGGCAACCCTAGTTTGGGCCCATCCATTGCCAAACAACATAGAAGAATGTCCCAGAGGACCTTGTGAAAATGCAGGAGCTCTGAGACAATCTCCTATTTTCTCAAGGCAGTAGAGTTCTTATATTACAGAGCTAAAGTTCTCATATTACAGAGCTGAACTTCACTGCTTCCTTGAGATGCCTCTCCCAGGAGGACACAGGAGATGACCCCAGCATCACTGCTGGGTTGCAGGGAACTCTGGGGTAATCTCCAATTTCCTGCTGGGAAAGGTACTAGAGACAGCATATGGCTATATTGCATTCCTTTTAGCCCTGCTGCCACCACTAGTGTATAAAGGTGCATGAAGTCACACTCCACTCCCTCATGTAGGAGTTGGGAGGGGCTATGGGTCAGTGGTAAAGCATCTGCTTGGTACAAAGAAGGTCCCATGTTCAGGCCATGGAATCTCCAGTTAAAGGATCAAGCAGTAGGTGATGTGAAAGACCTCCACCAGAGACCCTGGAGAGCTGTTGCCAGTCTGAGTAGACAATACTGACTTTGATGGACCAAGGTCTGATTCAGTATAAGGCAGCTTCATGTGTAAATGTGTGTGTGCATGCATGCAAAAGAGGTAACAGATCTCTTTGAGAGCCCCCTGGCAGGCATCTTGTCTATGGCTGCACCGAACTCAGAGTCGATCTTGAGAAAGGACAGAAGAGAACCCAGGATGGGGCTCTACAGAATCAGATGAAAGAGCAGAGCTACATAGATCATATCAGCAAACCTGATTATTAATTGTGGTCCCTCCAGCATTGTGGTCCTCCACTGCAGTACTGCTCTTAAATGCAGCCACTTAAATTTACCCAAGAAGAAATGAATAGTTGCCCCTTTCTTCAGTGGGAAGATGTAAAGCATTGGGCTGTTGTGATGAGTGGGGAAACTGCCTTCCACATTGATGTTACAGATTCACCACCGACAAGGAGCAGAAAGGGTGTGGGGGGAGGGTTCTTGCTCTGTACGAGCCCTTCTTCCATCTATAATGTTCCTAATCAATAAAATAAAGAACTTCCAGAAGCCAGTGGCTGCTATTGTGACCTAGCCATGTCTATCAGGAAAGGGAGAGTAAGGTGAGGCCTGAACTGAGCCAGAAGAGTTACTGTCATCCATCTCATGTCAGCAGCAGAAAGAAGAGGAGCATCAGGAGAGAGCCAGCCCACTGCTCGACCTCCTGGTGCCCCCTGGGTTTTGGCCACTGTGTGACACAGAGTGTTGGACTGGATGGGCCACTGGCCTGATCCAACATGGCTTCTCTTGTGTTCTTATGTTCTTGAACTTTGTTTCACAGCAGGCAGAGCAATCACATGGAAGAAGGGAAAGGAAGGAGACTTACAAGAACACCATGGCCAGGAATGTCAGCTCCTTCTCTCAGTGGCATCGACTAGTTTAAATAATTTTTTCTGCTTCCTCCCATCTAATGCCATTAAGAACATACGAAGAGGCTGAGCCCTGCTGAATCAGACCAGCAACTAGCCATGGTGACTGAGCGGGAATTTCCACATTCAGAGACTCTAATCCTCTGAATCCAACAGCCAGGAGAACATTAGGGGAAGGCTTTGGCCTCTATGCCCTGTTGCTGGCCATCCAGAGGAACTGGTTGGCCACTGTGTGAGACAGGATGCTGGACTAGATGGACCACTGGTCTGATCCAGCAGGGCTCTTATTTTGTTTTTATGACTGCTGACTCCTCCCCAGCACTATTAACCTATCTAGACAGTGCATGATGTCCACAGCCTTCACACCAGGCAGGCAAGTCACCATGTGGTCAAAATGCTTGTCACAGACCCCACTTCCTATATTTCTAATGACTGAATCACCCACCACCAAAAGCCCACCTCCCTGCAATCCCAGAGGGACATTCTCAGTAATCACATTCCTCCTCCTCACACTGACTCCTCTGACATTGAGACTTTTACTTTCCACAACAGCAGAAGAGCTGTCCACACAGGAGTAAGACTCCTCTGATAAGTACCTGATAGTCTCTTTCCCAAACCTCTCTTTCTGCCTCAGCTTCTCCAGCTTGACAACCCTAGCCTCAAGGGAATGAACCTGATCCCTGAGATCCCTGAGGTCCATACAGCAAGCACACACCCATGATGTCCACCCAGTGGGTAAATAATCATACATGTGACACTCTCTGCAAAACACTGAATAGCCCCTGCTGCTCTGCTAGTTTTCTACCTTCATAATTGGTTAGCTGTGTAAAGATATCTTAGAGTGAAATAGGGTGCTTACCTGACCTAGTATGGATTTCCCTAGCAGGAAGGGTATAGCAGCACACCAGCCTCCTTGCTGATGTGGAGCTTGTATGTCCCTTTTCAGGAAACTTGGGCTACAGGGGTTCACTCCTGCTCCCCCTCGACCTCCCATGGTGAACTCCCAAGCTAAACTCTCCTGTGTGAAATAATATGAGCAAGCCCCAGAGAGATTCCAGACACCACCTTGGCCCAACATACAACCCATGTCCTTTCATACTCTAGTCTGTACAAATGAAGGAGGATCAGAATTAATATGACACTGGGAAAGTGGCAAATTAGATCTTCACAGCATGTTAAATGCAAATAGTAGAAGCACCAGGACCTGTTTTCAATATGAGTACCCGCTCTGGTTTGGGAAATTCCTGAGGACTGAGGGGGTGGATCCTGTGGAGGGCAGCGTTTGGAGAGGGGAATGACTCAGCAGGGTATACGCCATAGGGTCTACCCTCCAAAACAGCCATTTTCTCCAGGGGAGGTCCCACCTGGAAATTAGCAACCCTAGAGTGCAAAGAAAGAAGACAGTCAACTTCTCTTGAATATCCCAAGTTCTTTTACCAGGTGATGAGAGCAAAAATGTCAGTATAAATCAGTACATGGGGAGAAGAGGGCTAACCCCCCCCTTCTTTCCCTGTAGTATAGCCCAAATCCCAAACACTGAGAAGATCTCATAATGAATCTTCCAGTGTCTCTTCTGGTGTGACTCTGCTTCTCTCTCCAGTGGCTGGGATTGGGTAGTATCTGCAGGATCTTGAGAAGCAAACAAAGGCATTGTGTAATCATAGGGCTGCCAACCTCCAGGTGGAAATCTTGTGGAATTACATCTGATCTCCAGACTACAAAGAACCATTCTCTTGGGGGGGGAATTCCTAATCTTGAGGGGCAGCTCTATGGCATTATATCCCACTGATGTTCCTCCCCTTCCCAAACTAAGGCCTCTCCAGGGTCCATCCCACAAATCTCTAGGAATTTCTCAGAGCTGGCTACCTTAGAGCAATGGGAGATGATAGGCTCAGAAATTCTCTTGCCGTACTCCATGGGATGACCTATTGAGGAACGTGGGGTTCAGGTAATATGTACGACATAAATTTATTGGACTATATTACAGGCTACATGATTCCTCGCTGTGTTAAACCAAGAATTTGGATCAACTGAATGATTGTTTTGGTTCCCAGGTTGTCCAGCCTTGCAATGAGTGGCAGAGCGGGTGGAGGCAGCTGTCGATTAACAGTGTAGCATCACTTCCAGGAAAACCAAGAAGTGATGCCATGCCTCTCTAGGAATTGTCAGAAACTGCAATTTAAAAAAAAAACTTTCTTCCTCCAGCTGCTGGAGTGGTAGCAGGTGTATGACAACCCTAATCACAGTATTGATTTTAAAATTTCTTTTGGCTCAAAGTATTTATTTATTTATTGAATGTATCAACGGGCCTCCACAGTGAGACCAGGCTCAGGTCAGTGTACAATGTAATCATGTAAACATTGAGAAAAACAGTTAAAAGTAAATAAAACAGCAAAATTATGGTAGTCTAGTTAACTGAAGATGGCGCTAAAATCCTAGCAGCACCGCTGTCTCATGGAGAAAGGGAAGGGGAGATGGGAGTGCCAAGACGGGACTGTCGCTATCCTCAACTGAACGCCTGGTAGAGTAGGGTGCAGATATTACTTGGCAGAGAGTTCCACCAGGTTGGAGCCAGGGCAGAGTAAGCCCTGCCTCTGGTTGAGGGCAGCCAGACTATATCAAACTATATTCATTCCAGCCCCCCTGACTTTGTGTGTGTTTACGAAAAAATTGCCTTAGCCTTTAAACAAAGGTTCCTCTATCCTAAGAAAGCATACAAAATAATTTTGCAGCATGAGAGAGGAAGCCTGTGAACCTGAGCTTTCAGTGTAAAACAAGATTCATTAAATAAAACATAGTACATATGACATGAAAGGGAAAAGAAGATCAAAGTTCCATCTGCGAAATCTAAGATAGCCAGTGCTTGAGTTACTATATGCCTGGCTCGGCATTATGAATCCTTCTGCAGGGCAGACAGGATGTAATTGGAGGACAATGTGAAAATACCAGTTGCCTAAGACACTCCAACAGCTTCACCTTCTGCCAGCCTTGAGAAAACCCAAGCTTCTACCAGTTAAGAACAACACCCCAACAACAAAGACAGATCTTGCTCTCCAAAGGGATGTACCATAGCAGGGATGATTCAGTTTCACAAATAAGGTGCTCACAAATCAAACTTGTATTGTTTGCAATGCCTGTTTTCTCTTGAGTTGGGAATCCCATATGTTTTGCTCAATGTTTAACATGAGCAGTATTTTTGAGAAGTTTGACATCAGCACTACGAGAGAGAATGCAAATGGCTGTCTGTCCCATGGCTAGTTTACTGTCCAAGCTCAGGATGCCAAACAGAGTGGAGTGCAGTCTCTTGGGGGCACCATACAGGCAAGGAGCATCATAGGAGAGAAGACGAGTACGGCTTCCACTTGTCATGGATGCATAACCCCCTCATGCCTGCTCCAAGACATGCCATATTGTAGCCAGGCAGCAACAGCATGGATGGGGGGGTCACAACTTCACAGATGCTGTGCTCCTTCTTCTTGGGACAGGGGAACTGTTGAACAGACATGGGCCTGTCTGAAACATATATAATTTATTTTATTTATTTTATTTAACCTTCGATTTGATATACCGCCCTAACCCCATTGGGGGTCTCTGGGCGGTTTACATGGGGAGGTGCTAATCACATTTTATACCCTAACTTAGGCCACATTGTTCAGGGGTGGGACTGCCTACCGGCACCCAGGTGGAGGCTTGATGTTCCGTCGGTCCGGCTTGGCTCTTTCCCGGCAGTCTACTGGCTGGATGTTTCTGGCGCTCAGGCGGCTCGGCACACAATGAACGTTCTCCTCTGGTCACGGCCACGTCCTCCAGGCTCCGCCGCACCTGTGGATGAAATCACCGTGCGCCTCCACCTCCGCTGCATGACAGCCGCCCGCTGTTCCTGCCGCTGGCCACCAGGGATCACTCCTCCGGTCCTGCTGCTGCTGCTTGCTTGCTGCCGCCGCGTTACCGCACCACACCGCCTACACCGCCGGTACTCTGCTGCAGCCGGTGTCCTGCTACCGCCATTGCCGCCGCCATTGCCGTTATCATCGCCATCGCCTTCCACACACCTCGCCGGAGGAGGGTGCCCCCCACCCTTCTAAGGGTAGGTACCCATTTATCTACTCACATTATAGTTACTTCTGCTTTCAAACCGCTGGGTGGGTGGGAGCTAGGACTAGGGTCGAGAGCTCACCCTGACCGCGGTGGGTCTCGAACAGCCATAGTGGCTGCTCGAGTGTTGTTAAAGCAGGTGTTTTACCACCTGCGCCACCGCTCCCTTATAAGACACCACTTTCTTTTTTTTTAAGGAAACCCTTTACAAAGTTCTTTTAATGAGGTATGTTTGGGAATGCGTTATTTTAATGATTGTATACATTTTATAAATAATTAATTAATAAATAAATGGATGAGGAGTATGTATCATTAAGCTCAAGTCATTATTTGGGATGGTTCAGTAAATAACCATTCTGTTTCACATCATTTGAAGGCTCTCCATCTCATTTGCAGAAAAGTGCCAGCCCCCTATTTTTGTTTCCAGCACATACAAGCCCAATTACATAGAAAGATGCCCTTACCTCGATAGCCCAGGATAACTTGACTTTGTCAGATATTGGAAGCTAAACAGGATCGGTCCTGGTTAGTACTTGGATGGGAAATCTCCAAGGAATACCAGGGTCATGACACAGGCAATGGCAAACCACCTCTGAACATCTCCAGCCTTAAAAACCCTACACGGTTGCCAAAAGTCAGCTGTGACTCATGGCACTTTCAACCACCACCAGACAGAAAGGTAGAGAGAGAAAATAATCTTATATATATATAATTCCCTTATGTATTGTCCATTTCCAGCTCTCCCATTGGCTGTGCAGTGCGCTCCATCAGCCATTGGCCCATCAACCACCACTTGAGTAATCTCATGCCATTGACTGGGCACTGGGTTCACTCCTCTCCTCCGCCCACTGCCAGCTTAGCCACTTTCCTGTCAGAATAAATGGAGAAAACTGTCGTCTCTCCAGCTTGGCTCCGCCATGGCTGGCTGCCTACTGAAAGCAGCCGTCAAACCATTCTCTTCAAACTCCTGATGTGCAGCTGGCTTTCCCCTAGGGTTGCCAATCTCCAGTTGGGACCTGGAGATCTCCCACTGTTACAATTCCTCTCCAGATGACAAAGATCAGTACCCCTGGATAAAATGGCTGCTTTGGAGGGTAGACCCTATGGCGTATACCTTGCTGAGTCATTCCCAACCCCAAACGCTGCCCTCCACAGGATCCACCCCCAAATCTCCACATATTTCCCTACTCAGAGCTGGCAACCCTACTTTCCACTCACTGCCTGTTGCTAGACAACCAAGCTTGGTTCTGTCAGTAAAAGGCGGGGCGAGGAGACCCTTTCCAGGTCTGTTTTGGCCTTTGGGAGAAAACTCATTGGGGTCAGTCCTGACTAGGGTTGCCAGCTCCAGGTTGGGAAATTTTGTTGTGGAGTCTATGGCTGCGGCCACACGGAGCATTAGCCATGCTACAGAGATGGATGATAGGCAGATTTTCCGGGTGCGATCACGCCGCAACATCTGGGAAGCGTACAGCTCCCATGGTGAACCCGAGGCTTCCTGCCAAAGATACAGAGTAAAAAACTCGTACCTTCGAGGTACTAGTTTCTGGAAATCGCAGGGCAAGGGCTGGCATCTGATCGCGTTTCCAGTGGTAGTCCGTGGCATCCGGCGCTCGCCCATGTCCCGTCACAAACAGGGTTTTTTCCCCCCAAGTCGCCACAGTATGCGCACAAGCACCCAACAGTGTATGCACACAAAGAGGAAAGCGAAAGTCCCGATGCTCCACAGAATCGTGCATGCCATTGGTGTGATCGCGCCGCGCCACTTCTTTGCCGTGCTGCAGGATCATCATGTGATCGCCACCTCATCCCTAACCACGGGACCTCGATGGGACATGTGATCGGGCGGCCGCACGTTATTTTGCTCCGGGCCAAACTGTCATGCTTCCCCCCCGCATTTTCCAGCCCGTGTGACCAGGACCATTGGAAGTCAGAGTTTAGGGAGGGGAGTGGCCTCAGCTGAACAGAATGCCATAGAGCCCACCCTCCAAAGCAGTTATTTTCTCCAGGGGGAGAGAGAGATCTGTTGTCTGGAGGTCAGTTGTGATACCAGGCGATACCACAGGTTCTTGCTGTGGAAGCTGAGTGGGTGATTGCAGACCAGTCACAGACTTTCAGCCTAACCTACCCACAGGGTTGTTGTGCAAGTCCAAAGGGGGAGAGGAGAATGATGTAAGCTGCTTTGGTCCCCACTGCAGAGAAAGACTGTACTTTTCTTCCTGGGGGACCATTGTCACCAATCTCCAGGTGAAGGCTGGAGATCAGTCAGAATTACAACTGCTTTCCAGATGGCAGAGATCAGTTCTCCTGGAGAAAATGGTGGACTCTGTGTCCTTATACTCTGCTGAGATGCCCCCCCCCCCTGTGAAAGCCAGTGTGATGTAGCAGTCAGGGCTTCAGAGCAGGGTACAGGCTGCGGGGGGGAATATGGAAAACTGAAGTCAGAGGGGCAGATAAAGGTAGGTTGATAGTTGGCTGGGAAGGAGATAGGGTTGCTAACTCCAGGTTGGGCAGTTTCTGGAGATTTGAGGGGTGGAGCCTGGGAAGTGTGGGGTTTGAGGAGGGGTGGGACCTCAGACAGGTACAATGTGATAGACTCTACCCTCCAAACCAGCCATTTCCTCCTGGAGAACCATTGTTGCCAAACTCCAGGGGAGGGCTGGAGATCACTCAGAATTGCAACTGCTCTCCGGATGGCAGAGATCAGTTCCCCTGGAGAAAACAGTAAGCTCTGTGTCTTACCCTGCTGAGGTCACCCCAGCAAATTGACACTGTGTGCCCAAGACCAGGGTATCTGCCCAGAGCCTCTTTCTTGAGGTTGTTGTATTTATTTCCACAACAGGCCTTATTCCTAGTTAAAAATAATTCTTTTAAATTTTCCCCATTTTGAAGGCAGTTTGAGATGCACTGAGAAAAGCAAAAGATGAGTTTTGGTTTATATAACATGGCTTCTCATCTTTCGAAGGATGGGAGAAGACATCTGTGTGTCTAGAACATAAGGAATCTTTGTGCATCATCAGGATGACTCATTCTCTGCCACATTCTTCTTTTTCTTCTTCTTTTTGCCTTGTGCCTCTTGTGTCCTTAGAACTCCTGCTTGGCTCTCTAAAGGAATCCTGCTTTTCAATCACTAATTAAGATATGAGGTGTGGTACCTTCAGCTTGAAAAGCAGCAGGTTTTGTTTTTGTTTTTGCTTTGTTACAATGTACTAAGCCACTTCACTCAAGCCTTTTTACTTTACACAGGTTTGCAAAAAAATTGCAGACCCACATACATGGCTGTGTGAGGGAATCACTTTTCCATGTCCATACAACCCATTGCATGTACACACAGTATTGATTGGATGCACAGATAATCCTCATTTCACAACCGATCCATGTAGAGAAAGCCTTTAGGATTTTCTGCAGCCATGTAGACACATCATCATCCATATAATGGACTTTAATCTAACTGCATCCAGAGACATTTAGCTATATGCTTTGGAATTCAGAAACCAGACATGCAGTAGCATCCCATCCCCCCAGACTGTTTCAGGCTGGGAAAATGGCACAGAAGGGGAAGGCTGTAGCCCCATCTCCATGTGCATCACAGTCCTGATCCTAAATGAGTAGCGTATGCACAGGAATTGAGGAGAGTCCAGAACATAGACTCATAGAATGTTAGAGTTGGAAGGTACCTTGCAGGTCATCTAGTCAAACCCCCTGTACTCTGCAGGAGCATAGCTGGAAGATAGCCCTACATACCTACAACATACCCGAAAGATGGTCGTCCGACCTCCGCTTGAAAACGTCCAGCGAAGGAGCATCCACCACCTCCCGAGGTAGAATGTCCATCTAGTCCAGCATCCTGTCTCACACAGTGGCCAGCCAGTTCCTCTGGAGGGCCAACAACAGGGCATGGAGGCCGAGGCCTTCCCCTAATAAGAACTTAAGAAGAGCCCTGCTGGATCAGCCCAATTGTCCACCTAGTCCAGCTTAAATACCTGAAGATTGCAATCATGTCCCCTCTAAGCCTTCTCTTTCCCAGGCTAAACATACCCAACTCTTTCAGCCTTTCCTCATAAGACTTGGATTCCAACCCTCTCACCATCCTGGTTGCCCTCTTCTGGACACACTCGAGCTTGTCAACATCCTTCCTAAAATGTGGTGCCTCCCCGAAAAAAATGTATGTTAGATAGTTCTACATCTGACACAGAGTGATGGTGCAGTTACATAATGTGTGAGGAGGCCATCCACCCAGCCTTGGAAGGATGCAGGCAGAAACTAAGTGGGAGGATGAGAAGTTGGCTCTCAATCATGGATGTTTAAATACTTGCTGGCTCACCAGTGGTGTTCAGGCAGATGGGTCATCTGTTCAACTGTTTGCAGTCTGTTTGCATTTATTCCTAGGAACAGGACCTTTGCAGCCATGAGACCCTCACTGCCAGCTGATGAGGGATGAGCTGAAAGTCATTTTCTGATCTCCTGCTGGTGAAATTTTAAAGGGTGATTCCACACTAGACCTTAAATCCTAGTTCAACCCTATCCCCAAACTTACATTCTATACTACACTCGAGTTTACCCCTGTAATTATCTCGGGGTACTTTTTGTTTCCACATTACATTGAGGTCACCCCGGTTTTGCCCCACACTTGTCCCGGGATAAATGCATGCTGTTATAACCAGGGATGAATGCAAGGTATTGTGTCACGAGTTGAACTCTGATAAAACCAGGGATGAAATCCAAGTGTGGAAAGAACCTTTGTTGGGTATTCAGCAAAGTACTTGGGTGGGGATCAGGAGAAAACTCAGATGATTGTTGGGATCAGCTGGATGACAGGTTCTTATCTCCCAGCCTGAGATGTAGAAATCAGAAAGCCAGCTGATTCCCCTTGCCTTTTCCCAGTTGCTGTGGGGAAAAAGAGCAGTTCACTTCTGTTCTTAGTAGGGATGGGCATGAACTGGGAAAATGCAGTTTGGTTTGTGGCTGAACCATGAACCAAACCAGGAGATTTACTTGTGAATTGAACCAGTTCATGACTCTTGGCCCTGCAAACCCTGTTGAAAGGGACACAGACAGGGTTTGCAGAAAGCCCCCCCCCAAAAAAACCCCAAAACCAGCTGAGTAACAGGGAGCAGCTTGATCCCCACCACTCAGCTGTTTTGGGCTGTCTTCTGCAGTCCCTTTAGATAAGACAGACTGAAAAACAGCTGTACAGCAGGGAGGCACTCCCCACCACGCAGATGTTTCAGGCTGTTTTGTGCAGTACTTTTAAACTTTAAAGAGACTGCAGAAGAAAGCCCTAAAAGCAGTTGAGTGGCAGGGAGGTGCTCCCTGCCACTCAGCTGTTTTTGCGGCTTTTGCTTTCTGCTCCATCCATGAACCACCTCAAACTGCCATGAACTGCTTTAAAAGTTTGTGGAAGTTTGTGATGATAGATCCATCACAGTCTTCTGTTCATGAATCATGAACAGGGAAAAAATCATGATGAATTTTACTTTGAGGTTTGGTTCATGTCCTTCCCTACTTCTTATCCACTGAAACTGTAGGACTTGAATGGGGAGAAAAGAAGCAATAGACCTTTTCTCCCCACCTGAAATTAACTGATTGAACTGAGAAAAATGGAAGTATCTGCTCCAATCATCTGCAGCACAAGTGGACATCTTGGGGAGGGGTAGAGAAGAAATCCACTTCACCTCCCCCAAACTGAGAGTTTAGGCTGAGAAAAGAAAAGATTCTTCTCCCCCAAACTGTCAGGATGGGATGCATGAGAACAGGACCAATCTGTTTGTGTTCTCTATGATTCAAATTTGGGGTGGGGTGGGGTGGGGAAGCAGATTGCTACTCTACTCTTCCCCAGCTTTCAGCTTGGGCCACAGAGAATAGATTCAGACAAGTGGGAACCCACAAGGACTTGCAGGAGGCACCTTGTTTCCCCCCTCCTCCACCATTTTCTCTTTCCATTTCCTGGATCCCCCAAAGCCTCCACCTTTTCCTGCTTCCTTCTCTCCTTGTAGGGTTGCCAACCTCCAGGTGGGAAATAAGTCCAAAAGGGAACACAGTGCTGCTGATACCAAGAAAACAAAATACACTGTGAAAAAGCAATTTCTAACAAATATATAAATAAAGACTTTGTGCAAGCTGATTTGTCTGATAATTATATTAAAGTTAAATACAATATTATAATAAAAAGAAACTATTAAGTGGAACTTTGAACATATGTGTACAACATGTCTTATGAAATAAATTTTAAACATATATGTGTACCATGTCAAAGGACAAAAGACAATCCATAACAAAATGCAAAACAGAATACAAGTCAAACAGGGTTGCTTAACATCATACATAACAACTCAAAGAAAAATTCAGGCACCAAGATGACTTGTGTTTTCTGTGCTTTTCGCAAGCAATGATTTAAACAGCAGGTATATCAATATCTTTCAGTGGATGATATGACTTTCCAGCAAACAAACATGTCTCCAAGGTAAGGTCACGTTTCCAGTCTTCATCAGAGTCTAGGAGAGCTTTTACCAACCCTTCGGAGTTTGAAGCGGCTTCCTCCTCATATGTGGGAACTGGTGTGTTTTCATGAAGTTTGGGAGCTCTGTATGAAAATGCTTATTCTTGACTATCTATCTATCTATCTATCTATCTATCTATCTATCTATCTATCTATCTATCGTGCCAGAGAGGATGGGGAAGAAGGGGAAGGGGGATGAAAAAAGTAGAAGGGGGCATGGATAGAGAGGAGGATGCTCAAAGGGGGTGTAGGTCACTGCTGTAAAAAATGATTCAATCATTTCACACATGAAATCAAGCTGACTTGCAATCAGCTTGAAAATAAAATTGCCTTAAAAGTGTTCTAACTCCCCCCCCCCAAAAAAAGTGATGAAAGTCCAACATCAACCTGACATGGAGAAAATGAGTTGCAGAATGAAAAAATCTGGTTGGCTTAGGCTGAGCGGATGAAATTGAATCTAACGAAGACGGAGGTCCTGTGCCTGAGCCGTGGCAGTCTGAGGGTAGGGATCCCACTCCTGACCTTCGATGGGGCTCCACTGGTGCCAGCGCCAGAGGTTAGGAGTTTGGGAGTGCTCCTGGATGCCTCCTTAACAATGGAGGCCCAGGTAGCAGCCACTGCAAAGTTGGCCTTTTACCATCTCCGGCTGATTAGGCAGTTGGCTCCCTTCCTCGAACAATGACCCATGCAATGGTCACCTCGAGGTTGGATTACTGTAATGCCCTCTACATGGGTCTGCCCTTGTCACAAATCTGGAAGCTGCAGCTGGTGCAGAATGCTGCGGCCAGTCTGCTGAAGGGACTCTCAATTCGGGAGCACATTCAGCCTGAGCTAAAGGCACTACACTGGCTGCCTATAGCATTCCGGATTCAATTCAAGGTGCTGGTTCTTACTTTTAAAGCCCTTTATGGCCAGGGTCTGACATACCTGAGGAACTTATTAGTCCATTGGAGAGTTTTGTATGTAGCTGCATAGCTCATGGAAAAAACAGTTTGATTTAAAGACTTCATCGTCATCTTCAGTATATTTGGATGCGAAATTATTGAGAAAGACACTTCGAAACGGGCATTTACTCGAGAAGTTCGTCTGTCTTCTGTCCACCTGTTCATTGACTATAAAAGACACATCATGAATATCATCTTCAGTGAAGATTGACTTACTTTTGTGTAAATTCATTTATTGTTTGTGCACACTTGCAGCAATCTTTGGGTTTATAATACCTGAGGAACTGCCTTTCCCCATATATGCCCCGGAGAGCA
>NW_015166452.1:207849-209756 GCF_001447785.1 Gekko japonicus | reverse complement strand
TTAGGGGCCATCTCAGCAGGATATAAGGACACAGAATCCACCATTTTCTCCAGGGAAACTGATCTCTGCCATCTGGAAAGCAGTTGTAATTCTGAGTGATCTTCAGCCCTCACCTGGAGATTGGCAACAATGGTTTCTCCCAACAGGCACTAAGGGGAAATGTATTTTACCTCAGAATACATTTTACCTCAGAATAGCAACAGTAAACTGTTTAGAATGTTAGAGGCAAAGGCCAATGAGGCCGCATATGCAAACAACCTCTGTGTTCCGAGGCAAAGGCCAATCAGGCCACATATGCAAATGACCTTTGTGTTCTGACTGGCTATGGGGGGGGGAGAGGAACAGCAAACTGTTTAGAATGTTGGACGCAGGACTCAGGCAATGCAGCCAGTGGATAGGGAGACCCTCTGAATGACTGATCAGGGAGCCAACTGATTTGGGAGTGTTTTGGAATGTTCAGGGGAGTCCATGACCAAAACAGAAAAATATATAAGGAGAGATGAGAACTTTTATTCTGTTGTAAGCCACCCTGAGCCAGCCTAGGCCGGAAGGGCGGGATAAAAATCAATAAAATAAAATAAATAAAATTTAAAAATGTAACATGATTGTATATCCAAGGTAAAGTACATACGCAGAATGCGTATCTGTTTGGCAGCCTTTTGAGCTGTTTGTCGGGAGTTCAATGGATTGAATGATCAGCTCATGCACATGGACATGCCATGGTCAGTTCTATATTTATTCATGATCTGAACTTTTCTTATTTGGGATCACTTTTATTATTTGAGATTAAGAACAGTTACAAATTGCATGTTCAGCAAAAAGTTACTTCTCAGAAGAGCCAGAGAGCTCGGGTATCAGCTCCTGAAGAGAGAATTTATGTTGCTGTACTGCTTTGTCTTTTAATACTTAAAATTATAAACTATTTTGAGTATCTTGGCAGAAAGGTAGTATATAAATGGAGAATAACAACAGTAACAATAGTTTAACTTTATAATATAATTTGGTTGCAGGAAGATGCTAAGTCTTTTTCTTCCCTCAAGGCTGGCTTGCAGCTTCAACCTTGTATTCAGTCGACCATCCCTATTATCTAGCTGCTTCACAGATTTAAACTGTAATGCTGGTGCATGACCACAAATACTGCCATGTTAATTTCACTGCATTTAAAATAAACTAGGGGGAAAATAAAGGCTTCTACACAGAATATTGTCCTCACTGCTTTCTGCAGGCACATTCTTCCTCCTCCCTTCTTTTCATTGACTTTCAGCTGAAATTGCTTTCCCCAGTGTTTCTTTCCTTGTTGCAAACAAGTTTCTGCTCCTCACTGAACTCCCTCTGTAACCAATTCCTCTAGAAGAGGGTGCTGTAAAATTCACCACTGGCCTCCAGTACACAATGCAATGTGATTTTTCCCTTGCTCTTGTCTGGGGACAAAACCAATCTGATAGAGACTTGTGACTGGATCTCCTGAAGTCTTTGTTTCACAGAGGCCAGGCAGACCAGAGGGAGGGGATTTGGTGGGGGAAGCAAAATTGTGGGATAGAGACTTTAAACTCTTTTTTTTTACCCCATGTAACCTCCCAGCCTAAATCCTCCCCACTCCCACAAATAAAGACATTAACCAACAATTTCTGGGTTGAACTGAGTTCTGTTAAATGAACAGGCTCATCTGTGTCATCAAACTATTAAGCTGATTTTTTTAAGGGCAGGTTGTTAACTAAGGCAGCCCCGTGGGTATGAGGATTTTGGGCAACTCCTTTTTGGCTCCAAACTTGGCCAGTACTACCATTAGCTGTGTTAATCCAAGTCTGCATGTATATTTTATATATTTTATTGTATATATTACAATGGAATGGTCTACCCCCCCCCCCCCCCCCGTGTTTTTATTGTCTTTCTTTTTGTGTGTGCGA
>NW_015166452.1:179383-207693 GCF_001447785.1 Gekko japonicus | reverse complement strand
GTTACAAAATATGCCAGGGGGTGCCAAGGCATACCTGCCACATGTGTGTTGCTTCAGCAACTGTTTGGCTGATACTGCTCAGCACCGAAGGAGTTCATCCCACCACCCACCCTGCTGCCCCAGTGAATGTTATGTTGTTTTAGGAAAGGATCTTTATCCTTAGGTGCCTCAGGGTGTTCACCAATCATGTCTACCTATGTCAAAGAACCTTCCTTAATTTTTGCCTGGCATGATGTGGTCCATGGGGTCGCAAAGAGTCGGACTCGACTGTGCGACTGAACAACAACAAAAAAATAGCCTAACCAGTCCAAAGACTAGGTCTATTTATATAACACCACAATCTGCGAACAGCATCAAACCGGTGATAAAGAATCCCTGACAGTAGCCAATCTGAGACCATAAAATTCCAGCTCAACTAATTCCATACTGATTCACAATCAACAGTGTAATATGCAGCAATTCATTTCATGTTTTATATTAGTTCTGGGATACCAGGATCTGGAATAGTTCCAGTCCAGGTTTTTACTCAGATCTCTGTATAAGCTGGCTAGAGGAACTGCAATGTATGCCTCTGGTAGGACTTATATTTGCTAGAACCCACAGCTAACAATGAAGTACACACATTCAGGAACGGTTATACTTTTATTGCAAAGCTATAGATGCAGTAACACAGGCACTGTTAAGAATGGCGGCAACCCATTGAGCATAATAGGATATAGGGCATTCGTATGCACACACACACACCCCATGGCATGGGCCAATTAGCTACCCTCCCGCGCGCAGGACCATCTAGGAAACTGTTAGGTGGCGATAGCTGGGAAGCAGTAGTCTCTCACGGTACATAGGAGACTTCCAGACAATACAACCTCCTCCTGCACATCTGTAGAGATAAGCATTTCGGCACAGGCAGAACAGCAGAGATAGGAATGCAATAGCAATTACCAAGACACAGAATGAACTCCCCAACCTCCATGGCAGCATAGCTGACAATATTCCTTTATTCATTTCTCTTGAATAAAGTAACTATATGTTTATTAAGGAGACCATCACATCAGCATCTTTCTGGATGATTGCAGCGTCTTACATACAGGTCATGGCAAATGTTAGCCTAAAATGGATGAAGCATGCTTATAAGCACTCCCATAATGCCATCTTATTGGCTGGGACTTGGGCAAACATAGCCAATGATGTGTCAAGCCACATTTGGATTAAATGGGCTGGCATAACAATATATGGTCATGAATTCATTTGTGTGTGTGTGTGTGTGGCTGTGCTTCCTTTCTTCATCTTCTATTTTCCCCATCTTCATTTCTATTGTCCTTGTCAGTGTCCAGAATACTTTTATTATTTTTACCTCATGTCATGAACAGTATTTTCCTCCATCTGAATTTCCTCTGATTCCGGTCTGAGTTATTCATCTCTAAGGTGTTTGTTTGATGACCATTGTTTCAAGGTATGTTATTTCTATCCTTATATTAAAACACACTCAGTCTTTGAACAAACTTTATGGTATCAACTTATTTACAGAGTTCTCTCTTTGCCTTCTGTGCCTTCATCAACTGGTTCTGTTGTTTCTATAAGTGTCTTCGGTTCCTTCTGAGTATTTGGCCACTATCCTAGTTGCACCTATGTGAAAGGTGGTTTCCTTGCTGTATTACTGTTGCTTTGTGCCAGATTTTAACTTGTTTTGTTAATGGCTGAATTCTCACTGTGTTTCCAGGTTGTAAGTCAGCAAGATCTCTGGCAGGCTGATTGTAATACAAGACCTGTCTTTGTTCCTGCTGTCTCTTCACTTCACCAAGGGATGTCCCAGTAAACCCTGGCTGTAGTAATCTCCCACTTGTAGATGAAAGTGTCTCAATTTTTGTACTCATTAGTCATTGCACTGGTCTTGCCTTAAGATGAAATGTTTCTAGGATCTAGACATGCTAGGTATGGGTCTGCCCTCACAGCCTTTTCTTTTCTTAAGAGTTTCTTTGCTGATTTTACGGTTGACTCAGCTTTGTACTAATGTTTCTTTAGGGTGACGGTCTTCCCAAGACCTACGCACATCACATTTCTCCATGAAAGTTTTTAATTGCTTATTCATTCCTGGCCAATAAATGGCTTCCCTGGCCCACTGCAGACATTGCAAGGATTTTGGACTTATGCATATCCTTAATTTACAAGATGGCTTCCTCAACACCACCATACTGCTTATCCAATCTGTGCTTTTCTGCACTGTTGCATTATTCCTTGCCTCTGTAAATAAAAGTTGTACTAGAGCCACTGGTACTTTTATATTTGGTAACTTAATGGGCTTTACCTTGCTGCCAATCTCTATTTTATAAACACCTTCAAGTTGTCCATCTCTCTTGAATACATCACTGAATTCTTTTTGTATCCTATCTCCATGTTCCTTGTTTCCAGAATCTGTTGTCACTCCACTGTTCACTTTTAATATGTTGTGGTATTGTATCTTTATCAGATTCATCGCTTGTACTGCTTTACTGTCTAACAGTGAGATTGCTGTCTGATCCTGTACAACCACTCCAGTCTGTATATCTTGCCTGTTCTTGGGTTAGTACTTTTGAGTTTATATTTTTCCACTGGCTTCAATGGAAAGTATTTTGAACAAGTATTTATATATTGTTAAAATCTGGTTGGTTTCTTCCTATGGAATGCTGGGATATAATAAGTGCCTCAGGATAATGTTGCAACTGGCACCACAATCTAATTGAAATTTTGCCATTTTATCCCCCAGGATTATGGCTGCACACAAGTGTTTCTAGTATCCTGCTGGGTTTTCCTATAGTGTATCTAGGACTTGACCTGCTACTTCATACTTACCTTCACTTTCTAACTCCCCATATTCACCGTATGCACTCTAGATTTAGGCTTTTTCTGTTTGGAGTGAAACTTGGATGCAAAGTGGTTCTATCTGTTACATTTGTGGCATTTCTTTCAGTAAATTGGGTGTAACAGGAGGACCTCCGAGGGGCGGGAAGTGACAGGAGGGCACACAAGGGCATGGGGACAATGGCCTGGACACATAGGTAGATATAAGAAGGGACAGTGGTGTGAAGGAGTAGGGAGCAGGCAAATGCCAGTGGGGCAGGTGTAGCCTGATATGCACATATGGGCTGGAGAAGAGTTGTCTTTGAGCATGTATGAGCCAGATTGGGCCTGGGCATCAAGATTCTGAGGGAGGGCTTTAAAGGCTATAATCAGGCAGGCCTGGAAGGGGAGGGCTGCCAGAGAAGGGAAAGGGCCGGGTACCCTGTAGCCAGGAGAAGTGAATTGTAACTGCAACACTAAGTTGGTAAATAAGAACTGTTTGGTAACTGTCTGAGTGGAGTGAAACTTGATTCAGGGGCATGGGTGGGCAATACGTTTGCCAGCTCTGGGTTGGGAAATACCTTGAGATTTAGGAAGGGGAGCCTGAGGATGGTGGGGTTTGAGGCAAAATGCTGACCACTGTCGCTTGGAGATCAGCTGTAATCCCAGGAGAACTCCAGCCACCACCTGAAGGTTGGCAGCCCTAGTGGGGAACTACTACCCATCCTGTTATGGCCATCAGCCCTGCAGGTGAGCCAGAATGCACCCAGCCTGTGTGACATCGAGCATCTCTCTTATTGTCGTGGATGTTTACCCCCACAATATTACGTTGTTCAGCAGTGTTCCCTGGTGTTCTTGCATTTGATTTCTCCTTCTCTCTCTGTTGGAGATTATATACTGACTGCATTATCTGTCCCTCCAGGGTTCTAGTCCTGTCTTTAGACAACTCATAAGCTCTGCACAGTTCCAAACTTTTCTCTAGGAAAAATAAGATTCCTGCAGCAGTCTCTCTGAATTCTACACACTATCCTGTCTCTTATCAATGAGTTTTTAATATTTCCAAAGTTGCAGCTGGCTGCTAGAATATTTAAAGTTGTGCAAAAATGCATCAATACCTTCCCCTATTGCATGTTTTCCAGGTTAAAAAAAATTGTAACTTTCTACTGTTTTATTCTTTCTGGGGTTGCAATGGGCATCAAAACAGGGCAATATGGTAGCCAGATTATGCTGTGCTTGGGCAATAGTTGCACACAGTGTCTCACTTATTCCCCACACTTTTTCTCCAGTTAAGTATGAAAATAGTTTCACTTTCACAGCTTCATCTTTATCTGCCATTGCAATGTCCACATACAAATTAAACTCCTCTTTCCAGGCCTTCGAGGCCTGGGCTAGGTTCAAGGTGTGGTGGTTTCTGAGTGGGGTGTGCAATTTCCCCCCTTTTTTAGGGGGGGGGGTATTGAACTGGAAAAAAAATCAGATTTCAAAAAAAATCCCAGATCCCAATACTGGTGTGGTATTTGGATGCAGGATTTTTCAGAAATCCCAATAGAGCTGAGAAGAAAAGAAAAAAGAAAAAAAACAGGAAGAAATTGCACATCAGAAGCTGTACCTATGGGTAACAGTCTGTTCCCTGTGGGCACAGCTGATCCTGGTTTGACTTCTCTTGCAGCCTAGTTTAAACTGAGCTGCAAGAGGAATCACAGAATCATAGAGTCGGATGGGATCTCCAGGGTCATCTAGTCCAATCCCCTGCCCAATACGGGAAATTCACAAATACCTCCCCCCACCCCCAGTGACCATGCCCACCTCCATGCCCAGAAGATGACAAAAAACCTCCAGGATCCTTGGCCAAACTGGCAAGGAGAAAAATTGCTTCCTGACCCCAAAGTGCCAATCAGCATTTCCCTGGGCATGTAAGAAAGGGCCACAAGAACTAAGCACTCATGCAAGCCTTCCTGCCCTCCGTCGCATGATCTTCTCAAGTTCACAGAATCAGCATTGCTGTCAGATGGCCATCTAGCCTCTGGTTGAAAACCTCCCAAGAAGGAGAGCCCACCACCTCCCGAGGAAGCCTGCTCCACTGAGGAACCGCCCTGTCAGGAAGTTCTTCCTCATGTTTAGCCGAAAACTCTTTTGATTTAATTTCAGCCCATTGGTTCTGATCCGACCTTCTGGGGCAACAGAAAACAAATCCGCAACATCCTCTATATGACAGTGCTTCAGATACTTGAAGATGGTTATGTTAGCTAAATTGCCCTATTTTATTAATAATTGTGGGGAATTATGAATATTAAATGCCAATAGGCATTAACTATGGGACCAATAACCTATGTATATGGGAGTTTGATTTCCCAAAGCCCATAAATAGACACTGAGGCTAGATTTCTAAAGCAGTGATTTCTTTACTGAAGGATTCTCACACATACAATATAAAATAAAGCATATACACAAATGATACAGGTCTAGGAATTCAGAGAGAAAGATACAGAGACGGTTACATTAACAGGAAGTATCATTGGTGGGGCGATACATTACCAGTCTGGAAATGTGGGTCAACTCTGCAGTGAAAAAGGGGTAAAAATATGGGATGCAGTCGCGAGTTGGCCAGCAACACATGTGGGAGGTTCCAAACAGTGCTAAGAATGGAACCAGCAAGATAGGTTGGGATTAGGAAGATAAAAGCAAGAGAGAGAGAGCAAATGCTGGATGCTCTCTTTTTATACTTAAATGTAACCTGAGGCTAGCACCTTTCTGGTCACCTGGCCCCCAGGAAATATTAAGAAACTTAAACTGTTAATGGGCCAAGAGAAAGGGATTAAGTGTTGGGCAATTGCAGGTAATGTCTTGGCTAGGGGTGACCCCTCTCAGAAATGGGAAAGACAAAGAAGGAAATGAAGAGAACAATAGAGATTGCAGGACCGGTGTTTAGGATTAACAACCAGATGCTTGACAACTGCATTATTTTGATGGGCAGCTGGAAGACTTTATGTCTTCCTTCTGGTGTAATCGGGCATATCTTTTTGTTTAAGCTGAAGAGGAGTACATGCTTCACCTGGTGATGTTAATATGTGAGGGTGGGTGGGGGATGTCTGCATGATGGAGAAGGGAGTTCTTTATGGCATCTGCACAGGAATCTCCTGGCTTATTTGTAGAGCATGGCTCCCCTTTGGGATCTGCTGCTGGTTAGGAGTCTGTGTGCTTAGGAGTCAGGACTGCTGGTCTGCCTTCTGGAGCTGCCGTGGCTACAGAGGTGCAGGAGCGAGAGGCATGGGTCGACATCTGGCTTGGCACACTGCTTAAGTGCAAAGTTCCCCTTGGCTAGGATGCATGCCTTCAGTCCAGTATGAGGGCACTGCTTCATGGCTACAGTTCTGTCCATGGCCCTGACATTGGCCATAATACTCTCCTTGAGGAACATTCTCTTCATAAGGGATGCTGATATGGCTTAAGAACATAAGAAAAGCCCTGCTGGATCAGACTAATAGTTCATCAGCCAACAACAGGGGCATAGAGGCTGAGGCCTTCCCCTGATGTAGCCTCCTGGCTCTGGGATTCAGAATCTTAGTGCCTCTGAATGTGGAGGTTCCCCTCAGTCTCCATGGCCATTGGTAGACTTATTCTCCATGAATCTATCTAATCCCCATTCAAAGCTGTTTATTCCTGTGGCCATAACTACATCCTCTGGCAGTGAATTCCACATTTTTATCACTCTCCGTGGAAAGTAGTATTTCCTTTTGTCCGTCTTGAACCTGCTGTCCATCAGCTTCATTAGATGCCCTCAAGTTTTAGTATTTTGGGAGAAGAAGAAAAAGTTCTCTCTACGCCATGCATAATTTTATAAGCCTCTATCATGTCCCCCCCTTAGTCGTCTCTTTTCTAAACTGAAAAGACCCAGGCTCTTCAGCCTTTCCTCCTAGGGAAGGTACTCCAACCCCCTAATCATCTTGGTTGCCCTCCTCTGTACTTTTCCCAGCTCTGCAATGTCCCTTTTCAGATACAGTGACCAGAACCATACACAGTATTCCAAATGAGGCTGCACCATATATCTGTACAGGGGCATTACAATATGGGCCATTTTATTCTCAATCTCTTTCCTAATAATCCCTAAAATTGCCTTTTACCGCACTGCAGCACATTGGGTTCATGTTTTTATTGAGCGATCAACTATGACCTCAAGATCTTTTTCCTTCTCAGTCTCAGCAAGTTCAGACCCCATTAGCCTATACTTGAAGTTGGGATCTTTTGTCCCAATGTGCATCACCTTACACTTTTCAACACTGAACTTCATTTGTCACATTGTTGCCTACTCATCTTTCTTTCTTTCAAGGCTCATGATATGCATGGGATCAGATCATGTTCAAAGAGGGGGCCATTTTACAGGTTTATGCCACAGGAATTATGTTTGGACTTTGGCCTCTCCCAATTCCCAAACAAAAATTCTCAAGACTCTTTGTGAGAAGACTTTCACACCTTTTTGTTAAAACTTAAATAGATCCGTGTCCATGCTCCTATTATAGATAAGATGGGGATACTAGAATCTTGTTCTGGCTAAGGGGAAAATTCAGAGAGGATAGTCACCCAAACAATCATATACCTTTGCCTGGCAAGACTCTGCATTCAACTTTGTGGGACAGTATCCGATGCCTCTGCATGTTTGAGTAGCCAGACTTGCATGAATGCAAGTATATAATTATCCCCATATCACAAATGAGGGCTAAGCCTGGGGAACAGTGCCTTGACTAATGTCATTTACTGAATTCATGACACAGGTGAGATTTAAACCATGGATCTCCAGTTCACACATTATTTCCTTAGCCATTACACAGGATATCTGGAGGCCTTGCCAGTTTCTGTCTCACAAAATACTTTCCTTCCCCTTCCAGAGAATTTCCCTCTAGTCTGAACTTTGAAAGTGTTTGGAAAGCTTTGTAAAACCATTTTCATTTCATCTGGCTTTGAGTGGCCAAGGTTAAAGCTGGTTCATTTATTTTATTCTTAATGGACGATTCTGTCTAGGTTTTGTTTGCTTTTTTAATGTCTTGCTGGCCGCTCTGAGCCTTCAGGATGGGTTGAGCAGGAAAATGTAAATAACTAACTAAATCATCATACCCATTAATCTTTTAGCAATACAATCAATTCTAATGCAACAGTGAGGTTGGAAATGTCAGCTCTAATTAACAAATAGTGAAGTTTAAATTTGACGGTGCAGATTATTCATCATGAAATGTGCTCATTAGATGTTAGTCTCCACACAGAACAAATGAGTGTGACTTTCTGTGAAAATAATGGCGCATTTGTTCATTTGAACCCAGGTCATCTGTGTTTTTATTCCTTTCTCTTTTATACATGGTGGGTGGGAAGCATGGCCCTTTCTTCCAGAATCTTAGCTTAATAAAGAAAAGTTAACTTCAAGAACCAATAGTCTTGGTGTAGTAATTCCCATACTGTGTACAGTAATGAATCATGAGGGAGCAACTTGGGTGGACTATCTACTAAAGGCTCATTTGAGACCAAAGCAGCCACCTCCAGAAGAGGCTGCCCACTGCATCTCTGAATGTGTCGCTGTTCCAACTGTTCCTATTTCCAATCAGCCTTCCCTGAGAGAATCAGAACTTTCCCACCATCTGCAATGTAGGGATACCACAGAATGATTTACTCTCAAAGAAGACCTGCTCAGAATGGTGACCCACCCATTGGGTGTTCTTCTCAGAGGGTAAATAATTCTTCCTCTTGAACATTCTTAAAGTGAACATTTCTAGCTGTAAGAGTGAAGCGTGCCTGCAACATGGACTCAGGGGGGGAAAGTGTCTCCCCACTATCAGAAGTGTCAAAGGGGGAGGGCTGCCTTTTTCACACGGGCTCTCTGAAATGAAACTGGATTAATAAGTCTCTTGGCTTCATTCTACTCTTCAAGTTGAATCATGGCGATAATTAGAAAGGGTCTCCTAGCTTCTCATTTTCAAGATTTCATTATGATCTCCCTAATCTCCTTGTGTAGGTGGTAGCAGATGATTACTCAAAGTTCAGCAAAGTTTTTCTTCCCTGACTCTGTAATAATGAGCCCTAGGTTGCTGAGGTTTTTTTAAAAAAATAGCGTATGGTTATTCTTTGCTTCCAATCTGTTTCTCTTTTCATACCCTCTTTTCATCATCCTTCCCTGTATTTTATTAATTTTTGAGCATTTACATTTTGATTTCGGGGTCATATCTCTTTTCTAAGTTGTTTATA
The DNA here is from genome assembly GCF_001447785.1 of Gekko japonicus. Lineage (NCBI taxonomy): Eukaryota > Metazoa > Chordata > Lepidosauria > Squamata > Gekkonidae > Gekko > Gekko japonicus. Next base: position 198,648 of record NW_015166452.1, on the reverse strand, counting down.
TACAACAGTTCTCTTTTCAAGAAAAGGAATAAAGATTCTGCCATACCTTTAGAACATGTACTGCTATGCAAACAATGATTTAGCTGGGAGATTGTTAAACATTTTACAGATATGATCAGATAGGGTGTGAAAATCATAGAAATATAGAGCAGAGGAAGTATTGCATGAACCAATGGAGTCAGTCTATCTGCACTTCACTTATCACTAGTCAGATGACCATTGAAGGCACATTCACAACAAGATCATCAAACTTTAGTGCCATAGTTATTGACTCACACCTTATTTCTCAGGGAAATTGAGCTGCCTTGCCAATGTTTTCTTTATATTTCAGGTAGGGTTGCCAGGGTTTTTTTTTGCCTCCCAACGAGGGAATGGGGGGGGACCTTCTGGGAGTGGGAAGTGATGTTGCCCCCCATTACCACCCAAAAAGGGACATCACACTTGATATGCCTGCATCACCCAGAAGAGACATCAGCATGTCAGCAATGTTGGGAGCAATGCTCTGGGTTTTTGGGCAAAACTCTATTGTAAAATCAGCATCAAATCATAGAGTTTTGCCCAAAAGCCAGATCGTCACCCCCCAAAATTGCTGCTGTGCTGCCATCACTTTGGGGTGACAGAGGCATGGTGGGTGCAATGTTGCTGTTTGAGGGGATTCCCTCCCGCTAGCGGAGGGCAGGAGCCTGCAAAATCAGAGGATCTCCCATTCTCACTGGGCAAATGGCAACCCTAGTTTCAAGTCCAGAAATGCATGCACCCAGATGAGGTCCATTCAAATGGCTAAATTCAGCTACAAATTTACTGCCACAAAAGACTGAAATGGCCACTAGGTTAGGTGGCTTTAAGACAGAATTATACAAATTCACACAATAGCAGGGAGCAGTCTTCTAGCCTCTCAGCTGTTTCCCCTGATTTTTTCTGCAGTCCCTTTAAACCAGGTTGGTTTAAAGGGACTGCATAAGAAGTGGGGGGAACAGACATTCAGCTGTTTTCTCCAATCTTCCCAGTTCCCAAATAATACCTGAGATTTGGGGGGGGGGGTGTTCCCAGTTTTCCCAAAAAATCCCAGATATTTTGGGGATGCCAAAATATATTTGAACGATACTGATAAGGTATTTTGGGGGGTATGTTTTTGACTGAGGAAGATCCAAATGCACACCCCAAAACACATATAATTGTTTGGAGGAAGGCTAATGTGAAAACTGGAGTGTACAAGCAAGGAGTTGGTACTGTACAGAAAATTGAGGCCCTACTCAGTTTTCATTGCATTCTTTATTTGTTCTCTTTTAAATCTCTTACCTTCCAGTGTTCAACATAATACTTGTAGATATATGTTTCAAGATGTTTCTGTTTCAAGATGGCATCACAGCAGGAGCACTCGGCATGAGCTCCTGCTGTTGAATAATATTTTTTTCCTAATTTGGCCTGCAATTACATAACTGGGACTGAGTTGCGAACCAGGGGTGGATTACTCACACCCAAGATTTGAGCTCAAGCTGTATAAGAAAGGCTGTACAAGAAAGCAGACTTAAAGAAATCTACACTGAGGACTCACCCCACCCCAGGCTGCTCTATCGCTGCTACCATTATGTGGTGGAAGTGAGCATGTGGACCTGAAGGTGGAGAGCCTTGCTCTGGTGTTTATGCTGATGGGGTTCCCTGCTGTGTTTTTGGGCATGACCCTGGGTCCAGACTACCCAGCATTGCTGATATCATCACTTGCTCGCTCTCAGCCTAGGGTCCATTGCTTGCTAGTCTCCAACTAGCCTGCCGTTGCCTTGCTGATATTCTGCCGGGGGCTTGTCATGGACTCACCAGCCCATGTGGAGATTAAGAAGGTCAGGAAGGATCACCAGGAGTGGAGAGAAGAACATGTTGGCTGCAACCACCAAACACCAATGCTAATGGCTTACTGAGATGTTAGCTAAATTGAATTGAATGTCCTTTTTAGGTGGTTAATGTGCATTTGGTAAATTAAATTCCATTATTCTGTGAAACTGTAAACTGCAAATTGTAATGTATTGTATGTATGTATGTTGTACTCCATTGTAGGTATTATACTTTGTATATTTGCTTATGACCTATTGGTCTATAATCAATGAAATGAATTGACTGACAATGGTTTACCTGTGTTCTCCATGGTCAAGGACAGAAGGTGGCACTAGGGGAGAGAGTTTCACCATGATACCCATTGGTATGTGGAGTCCCCTAGGATGCTATCCTCTCCCCGGTGTTATTTAACATCTTGATGCACCCCCTTGCCCAGCTGACATGGAATCATGAGCTGGGGTGTCACCAGTATGCTGATGACACTCAGCTCTATCTGTGGATGAGCAGCCAGCTTGAGTCCACCACTGAACATCTGGGCCAGGGTTTTGGAGGCCATGGTTGGTTGGTTAAAACAGAGTAGGCTGAAATTAAATCCAGCAAAGACGGAAGTCATGTGGCTGGGACGGAGGGGGGGGGGCTGGGACGGGCAGCCAACTCCCGTCTCTTAACAAGGTCCTGTTAACAACTGGACCATCCATGAAGAGTTTGGAAGTGATCCTGGATGCCTCCCTTTCAGTGGAGGCCCAGGTCACAAAGGTGGTTAAGCTGGCATTTTACCATCTTTGCAAGGTTAAATAGTTGGCCCCATACCTGTGTTAGCCTGATTGCTCTGAGTTATTATCAATATTGGGGAATATGAGATATTATAAAATACCAATAGGCAATAAGGGTGCAAGCACCAGTGTATACAGGGGTCCCACTTTTTCCAGAAGCACCAGAAATATACACGGAGGCTGGTTTTCAATATGAAATGATTCCTTTACTGTAGATTCTTCACAAGCAAACAATACACAAGCACACACACAGTTACACAGCTTCTAGGAAAATAGATAGAGAATAGACATTCGCATGAGCAGGATATCATTGAGGGGCAATACTTACCTGTCTGGAGAGATGATGCATTCCAATGGAAAAATAGAGGAAACTAATAGGAAATAGGGATCGTGTTCTGAACCAGCCAGAAACACATTGAGACTTGGGCTGCAGTCCAAAAGTCTTAGAGGCAAGGGTGGGTTTAGAGAGCTAGAGAGGGGGAGGGAGGGAGGGAGGGAGGGAGGGAGGGAGAGAGAGAGAGAGAGAGAGAGAGAGAGAGAGCATGTTGCTGGGTGCCCACTTTTGTATGGGGGCTCTTGGAGAGGGTTTTGCTGGTCACCTCCCTTGAGACAACCCCTGGTGGTCCATTCCAAAAGTCACGTCCACAATGGGGAGGGGGGGCTTAAAGGGTTGGTCAATATTAAACTCTAAGTCTGTGGCAGAGACACCTCGAGGGTCGGGGTGACTCATCGGCTGTCACCTATTGTGATGGACTCAAGTCATCAAAAAAGTAACATGTAGTTTGATTCTAAGTAAGCTACAGTTTAGGACCTCATATTATAAGAGGCATCTAAATAAAAAAATGGAGAAGCATGGGAGGGGGGTATAAATTGAATAAATAAATAAAAATGTATTTCCCTTTGTTGGAGGAGCCAAAGGTGAATGAAGATGCATGCACCACCTGTTGTACTGGCTCCACGTGGTCAGCTTTCTTTTGAGATTTCTTGTGCTGTAACTGCTCAGATTCTTCTGCAGAATTGGAGCCTTAGTGCAACTTCTTACAATAACTAGATCTCCTTTGTTTAAATTCTGAGAATCTCTTGTGTAGGGTTGCCAACCATAGCAGGCACCCCAGAAGAAGAATTCAGGGAGTGGGGACAAGTGATTTGGCATTGCACCTGTGCACCCCCATCACTTCCAGTGCAAAACCAGAAGCTGCATCATCACATAAGGATTCACCTAAAACAAGCACCACCAAATTGTTCCCCCCTATTTCTCCCTGCCAATCTGTTGAGTGGTGGAGAGATGGGGGTGCATCTCCTACAGATCTACCATTTGTGTAACTCATCTGAGGGCCAAGCTAATATTCCAGTTTTAGTTTAGCATTTGATTCACACGGCTTGTATAACATTTGCTTGAACACAGGACATCACCCTTTGATAGTCTTATTCCAGAAATGTCAACACCATAAAAAAAAAAACCTTTCAGGAAATGACACAAAACCATGTAATCATGAATTGTAAAGAGCCTAAATATGAACAAAATCTACCCCTTTATTTCCATAGCTATTTCTGCCTTCCCATCTGCTGGCATCACAGGTCTGGGATACTTATCTGAAAAAGCAGACACATGGTTTTCACGGTGCATTTTTAATGCATCATGTCCATATTTCTATCTACAGTTCGGTTATACATATCGTGTACCCCAGTGCAGACATCTTCTTAGGCAGTATAATACAGCTCTGAATCACAGCATCTCATATGTTATTAGCTTAATTGCAGAGCTATTTGAACATCCAGTTGATATTTTTTCATAGATTTAGCAATAATATTCTCCAGTCTGCTTAAAGGTACTTGTCCACTGCAGTGAATATGCAGGGGTTTTTTTATATTCCTGGCATCCCAAAGTATAAATCACTTAACATTATTATTATAGGTGTTCATACCACTTGGAATTAGAGATGCTGCTGAAGTTTGTAATTACCTAGTTTAGAATATACATTTGCCAAGTACTTAATACTCACCTGCATTATGAATTAAGAAATACGTTTCTAAGAATTCCTTCTCCATCTCAGAATAACTTTGCGCCTACAAAGCAGTACTCAGGCTGTTTTGTAGGCACACAAGCCTACTTTGCTTTCAGTTAAAGTTTACCTTTTGTCCCACTCATAAACCTATAGCTGTTGCTGGTAGTAGTCAAGGCTAGCCAGTTGCAAAGACCCAGACTCCACAACCGACAGTGCTGCCATGTTTACTTTCTTTCAACAAAAGTTCCAACCATGTTGGAGGCAGTGTGCATTTATTTAAATATTTATACCTTGCTTTTCTCCCCCAATGGACCCAAAACAGTTTACAGGAGTAAAGATTAAATGAACCAACAAACAGAACAACCCCATAAGAACATCAGAACATAAGAGAAACCAATGCTGGATCAGGCCAATAGTCCATCTAGTCCAACACTCTGTCATACAGTGGCAAAAAATGTCAGGTGCCATCAGAAGGTCCACCAATGGGGCCAGGACACTAGAACCCCTCCCACTGTTGCCCCCCCCGCACCAAGAAAACAGAGCATCACTTGCCCCAGACTGAGAGTTCCTATCTATACCTTGCAGCTAATAGCCACTGATGGATCTCTGTTCCATATGTTTATCCAATTTCCTCTTGAAGCTGTCCATGCTTGTAGTCGCCGCCACCTCCTGTGGCAGTGAATGCCATGTGTTAATTACTCTTTGGGTGAAGAAGTATTTCCTTTTATCCATTCCAACCCAACTGCTCAGCAATTTCATTGAGTGCCCACAAGTTCTTATATTGTGAGAAAGGGAGAAAGGTACTTCTTTCTTTCACCACACCACAAAATGTGTGTTGGCCCAGTGGAGTCACCGGCTCATCCAAAGGCACAGGTTGTGAGTCTTTCTTTGTGTGTGTTTGTGTGTGTGTAGGGAGATGGAGATGGAGATGGAGAGAGATTCATCCATCCTACTTTAATGTCTTTAGCCCTGTTCATTGCAGATGTATATGTCTATCACAAAACAAACAAAAGGCTAGAGACTTGCTTTTTTAAAATGAAAGCTGGAAATTGAGTGGTATCAGTAGGTCGTAGCAACAGATCATGCTGAAGGTATAACACTATAATAATTAAGCAATTAATTGTTTTTTAAAATGCTGTGAATTGAGGTAAGGAAAATTGTGTCAATGTGGGCAGGATCTGAGAAAACCCACAAAGTATGCAAAGGTGCTTTCAAAGTAGTCTTTTCAAAAAGGTCACATGAAATCATGTTTGGGAAAGAAAACTGGGGAAAACCCAGAAAGTCAATGATTAGGGGATGATGTCATATGGGTGCTCCAAAAAATATGTGGAGGCAACCTATAAAGCCCCCACCATAGAGATGATGATGATGATGATGATGATGATGATGATGATGATGATGATGATGATGATGATGATGATGAATTTATAGCCTGCCCTTCCCTGCATAACAGGGCTCAGGGTGGGTATCATCAATTATACAACAATATTAAAACAATAAATATAAAATAATAATAAAATATAAATTAAGCATTAAAACCCATATAGTACAATTAAAGAAATAATTATCAGAAGGCAATAATACAACTTAATAGAGCTCCTGCTTCAAGTGTGTCCATGGATGTTGAAATGAAGGTGCAGCTGGACAGATGGACAAAGTAAGTAAAGCCAAATAAAGCAAAACAAGGCAAGGGGAGGCCAAACCTGCTGGAACTTCTGCCACTTCAACCATAGGCCTGGCAGAACAGCTCCATTTTGCAGGTCCTGTGGAAGTGCATCACGTTCCACAGGACCCAGATCTCACTCGGTAGAGTGTTCCTCCAGGTCGGCACCAAAGCTGAAAAGGCTCTGGCTCTGGTTGAGGCTAAGCAGATGTTTCTGGGGCCGGGGATCACCAGAAGATTTTCATCAATTGATCATAACGCTTTTTGGGAGACATACCTGGAAAGATGGTACTGAAGATCCTTATTCTGACAGCCAGTTTGGTGTAGTGGTTAGGAGCTTGGACTCTAATCTGGGAGAACCAGGTTTAATTCCCCACTTCTCCGCATGAGGTTACTGGTGTGATCTTGGGTCAGTTACAAGTACTTTCAGAGCTGTTCTCTCGTGAGCAGTTCTCAAAAGAGCTCTCAGCCCCACCTACCTCACAGAGTGTGGGGAGGGAAAGGGAAAGGAGATCGTAAACCACTCTGAGACTCCTTCGGGTAGTGAAGGGTGGGGTATAAATCCAGTCTCCTCCTCCTCCTCCTCCTGAGCCAGCCTTGGCTGGAAGGGTGGGATAGAAATAATAATAATCATCATCATCATTATTATTCCTGTTTTAAAATAGATTTTGTACAACTTGAACATTTCCCATTAGGTTAATCCAGGAGTAAATACATTTATTTAAAGTATTTTATGCCGTGTTTCTAGCCAAATAAGGGTCCCCAACAATCAAATACATAGTTGATACATGTACCTTTTAACAAACGTATTAATTAATCTCATATAATCAAATAAAATGTTCATATGACCATGCCTTCAATATAAGTGACTTTTTTATGATATGGAAGGAAATGCAAGCTATGTTACACTACAGTCATACAAAAGCTACCAGTCTAGTTTAGAAGAGTTTGGCCATCTTTTATATTTTTAATCCCTGCTACAGAAACCTACAAAAAGAGTTTCAACTCTCTGTTCCCCCAGTTAAAAATTGGTCCCAAGGATTAGTCATTGAAAGCTGAAACTCTCAGGGTTACTTTCCACCATATTGATAAACTGTTGCTGTAAATCAAATCCTCTCACTGTTCCACTCAATGTTCAAGTCGTTTTGAAAGGCCATTTGTCTGCAGAACTATTTTTATTCTGACGTTCAAGTGTTCCACCTTTCTCTGTGGGTAATATTTATAAATCTCCCCTGTGTTATTAACTAATTTAACTAGATGAAAAACAAATTCTTCTCCTTTTCACTATGCTGGGGAGATCTCCACTACCTAAATAATGCCTAGCTGTCTAGGGGGGAAAGAGAGTATTTATGATGTATTGATAGCAGCATCTGTTCCAGTCCTAAAGGATTTCCCCCCATATCTAGGGCTATCATCCCAAATACACAGTAATGAGTCTAAGGAAATAGGATCAGATCTGATACAACAAATGCCTACAATTTGGGCCTCATTTAGAGGTGCGCCAAAGTGCCCTTGAAATTAATGTTGCAGCCAAGGTAAGGTGTCCTCTACTCCTCTTGAGGTTAGGTAGAAGAGACCCATATCAAGTCACTCCACCCGTCGCATTGCATTAGCTTCAAATCATACATATTCAGAATTAGACTTGATGCTCAATGAACAGGAAACATTATTCTTCAATTGTAGCCTAATGGTTTACTTCAGGTTATTAAATGTTACAGACTAACATAAGGAGTAGATGGAGCTTATAGCATACTTTATCCCAAGCATGGTCCAATTTGGTTTTGAATTTACACTTTGGCAAGCCCACCATGGATTAAGGTGAATGTTAACTGACATGAGGTCTAGTCCAGATCAGGGATAAAAGTGGGATATAGATTTTAAAAAGTATGCCAACTGGCTCTTCTCTGTGCCTCCTCTGCAAGTGAATACCTCTGTCGCTTGTAGGATGGGGACCACTTTGCCCTAAGCTATTGAACTTTGAGTGAGACATGCAGTCCCTAAGAATTTCGTGCCAGTTGGAGTACATATGTGAGAATGTAAGCCCAGAAATCAGGTTCCCATTCAAATGACTGGAAACCACTTTCAGACTGATTTTCTAATACAATTTAAAGTGACAAGAGAACTGAATTTGATTTTTTGCGCACTCCCCTAAATCATATTTATTATACTCACCAAATTGAATAAATATTCAATCATATTTATTATATTTAACATTTGTTTCTTATGCATATCCTACATATTATTCTCCCCATGGAAGTCTTCTAATGAAAGTTGGCCCATATTCCATCTGCCCAGGAAGAGCTTTCCATTGGCATGAAAAAGGATCTCATTTTGCAAATTCCCTTTTAATAACCCTGGCAAGGATAGGGGTACAACTTGACAGAGAATCATTTCTTTCTCACTTGTTGCCATGGATACTATATCTTGTCCTCTGTTCTGTTTCTTCTCTTCATCATGTTTGACTCTTTGGTCCTGGTGTCCATGGTGACACAGTGCATAAAATAACTAGCATAGTAGATATAGATATATAATAGGTTCAGTTTGTCTCCCAAAGTTCCCTGAAATGTAATAGGCTTCCATGCACTATATGTTTCAAAAGAACAGATATATGTTTCTTCCATATGCATTCTATGTTGTCAAGATGGCCTTTATGATCTAATTGGATATTCATCTGTGTTTTCCATCTTTTTTTTTAATGTTTTCTGGAAACATTTTAAATTTTTTGGATTTATTGGGTTTATATCCCACCCTATCCTCAGAAATGGGCTCAGAGTGGCTCACAACAATTAAGCTTTTAGTAAATAATAGTACCATATAACGAAACCAAGTTAAAACAATCCGACAATAAAAGAAGACGGCAGCAAAAAACAGACAAAAACTCCAGGGCAGTCCTTAATGTGTCCTTTAGGATGATTAGTTCAATGATGTATTTCTGTGGGAAGAGGAGGCTGAGATGGATTGGTCATTCACCACCTCAGCCAATGGCCTGGCAGAACAACCATTTTGCAGGCCACTGTGTGACACAGGACTGCTGGTCTGATCCTACAGGACTCTGCTTCTGATAAGTGAATATTCTTGGTCCTCATCTGAAAAACTTCAGTAGGCACAGAATGAAGTCTTTCCACTATGTCAAAAGTCTGGAGTAGATGCAAATCCTGCCCTCTCCAGGCTCCATCCACAAATCTCCAGGTATTTCCCAATCTGGAGCTGGTAACCCTAGCTGGGAAGGAGGTTGAAGGTACAAAGTCCTATGGGCCTTATCAGGGAAATTGAAGGGGGCTCTCAGAAGGGAGCTATGACCCTTTCCTGCAACTGGTTTACCTCCTTGAACTTTTGCAAGATGAGCTTGGGAAGCAGGAAGAAGTAATCAGTTCAGGGAATGCTGGAGAGAGCAAAGGGTTGGTAGAAAATCACTTAGAAGGTGGAAGAAGTAACAGGTTCAGGGAATGCTGGTAACAGCAGAAAGTTGGCAGAAAATCATTTGAAATGTTGGGTCTTTTGAATGTATCAGAGAACCTTTTGGGAGGAAAAACAAGCTCTTTCAAAAAAAACACCACTCAAAACACATGGAAACATCGTCTGAACTGAAGAGGGGGTTAGAACACTAATTCCAGAATAGGGCTAGAACACTAATAACTTCTGCCCTAACTGTGACCTGGGATAAGAACATAAGAACATAACAGAAGCCAATGTTGGATCAGGCCAATGACCCATCCAGTCCGACACTCAGTCACACAGTGGCCAAAAATATACCAGGTGCCATCAGGAGGTCCACCAGTGGGGCCAGGACACTAGAACCCCTCCCACTGTTGCCCCCCCCCCAGCACCAAGAATACAGAGAATCACTTGCCCCAGATTGAGAGAGGGATTCTAGCTCAGGTTTTGTTTGGACAAGAACTCCATCTCATGCCTAAGCAGACATTATGTTTTGCAACCAACAATGACTTTCCCCGAGATATCTTCATGTATAAACTTTTTTAAAAAACTTGTTTTTAACATTACACTATCTTATATGGAACTTCTGTGTTAATAAGGAAGTCATCACCTTATTTTAGAGGATTACGCAATCAATCCTTACTGTGAAAACTACTACCTCATTACATATTTTTGAGTTTTCCTACTATGTCCTTTCTTTCTTTTGCACAAACATTTCACAATGTTCTGCTTTCTGTGCTGTTCCAAGAGAAGTCTGTACAACCTGAACACAGCTGTCTTGTCGTATGCTGTCTTGTCGTGCCACGTGCTTCATTCATATGTATTCATCCACAAGTCTTTTCAGTTCCAATAAGCAGAAGTCTTATTAAGTCCCTGGTGAAGATCCACAGAAAGCTGCTGGAGTATATTTGATTCTGTAGAGACTTCCATTCATACAAAAAATATATTATTTTATTACTTGCAAAATGGTAATGTTTAAAATCTGCAGCATGGCCTAGCCTGCCAGTGAGAACCTGGTGATATAAATTTTCGGGAGGACAGTTGTAGGGGACTGGTTTACTGGCTGGTGATGTCACAGCGGTCCTTAATGCTTAGGATTCTCAGTCCCCGCAGTGGAGGTGGCCCCCCCCCACCAGGCCCGACCCTCATTCCACCAATCAGCAGGCCAACGGGGGGACTTACCAGGAGAGAGAGGGAGAGCCTGGCTACATTGCCAGCAATGCAGTGATCACTTCCAGTGTGCACTGGAAATGACATCATCACCTCCGTGACATCTGGGCAATACTCTGGCATTTGGGAGTAAACTCTATGGTAGAAGCTGTTTTTACCATAGAGTTTTTGCCCAAATACCAAAGCATCTCCACAATGTCCCAATATGATGACACTGGTACACGCCAGAATAGATGTTGCTGGTGACATCACCTGGGCCTCTCTCCCACTCCTGGTAATCCCCCTCATCCCCTACCGGTTTCCAAAAAGGACCTGGCACCTCTATTAATACTGCATGAAATAATCTTTTCTGCTTTTTTTGCCATAGAAATGGTGGCATTCGGAACTTTCTTACAAAGATGAAAGATCACAGTGTCACCAAATGGGATCTATGACTTTCTCAGCTTCCTCAGCTTTCTCACAATACATCTCTTGCTCAGTTGAAGACTAGGAAATGGATCACACAAAGTCATCTGGAACATTTTTTTAAATGGAAGGTATATACAACCACTAAACCACAGGCCAAATACCTGTTTTGTTTGTTTGTCTGTCTGAAGAATGACCAGTTCTGGGTTCATGGATATTTAGCTCTCTAGGTTTTAGCACATATCTTTTCTGTTGAGCAGAGCAAGCAGGCACTGGAACATTTCATCCAACTCATTTACAAGGCAATAAGAAGGCGGATCCAAATGATTTCTTCCCCAACAGCAAAACACACCAATTCAGGTAAAAAAAAAACAACCTCAGCAGCATGAAATGTTTCAGAAGAAGACACAAGACAATCTGGATCTGAATGCTAAAGTTCAGCTGCTGTGTAAAGAAGCAGTGTATAATACTGCTTCATGTTCTGGGGGGGAAACCCACTATGACTTCAAAGCAACTATTTGATAGCTTAAGGCAAGTGAAAAAGTAGCTCTTTACTTAGGCATGGCAATCAAGGCAAATTTTCAACAATGCACATGGTTAATTTTCTGGTAATATTTGTTCAGGGTCAAGGAAGGAATTGTCTGGTTTTTCAGAAGTAAGAAATAAAACAGAAAAGAAAACACAGAATATGGAGCTTATAGCCAGAAGCAAAGAAACTGATTTACTGATGTGAGGTGCTGCCTTTATACTGAGATAACTGCAGTTTACATGCGCCTCCAGTGACATTTATGTTTCTGCCTCTGCAGTTGCTTCCACTCTAACAAAAAGTGCATCATGTCACACACAGATCTCTTGGCTGCTTCAGAAGCCAGTTGCTTGTGTCATACAGTAGAACATAATTGGTTGGATTCAACCAGTTTTACCCAGGGGACATTTTGTAGAAAAAGAGGTGCAGGAGTTCATTAGCATAACTCATTAGCATGACTTATTTGCATATGCCCCCCCCCCCCCCGACATCAGAAAGTAACACCCACCGCTCAGGCTCCACTGGACTGTTTTGAATTGCTAGCTATTGGGGGGGGGGCGTGTAGATCTGTCCTCACAGAGGAGGGAGAGCTTATGCCTGAATAAAACTTGGTCTTAAAGGGGCCACTGGACAGTTTTGGATTGCTAGCTATTGGGGGGAGGGGGAATGTGCAGATCTGCCCTCACAGAGGAGGAAGAGCTTGTACCTGAATGAAACTTGGTCTTAAAGGTGCCACTGGACTTTTTTGGATTGCTAGCTATGGGGGGGCACAGATCTGCCCTCACAGAGGAGGGAGAGCTTGTACCTGAAGGCAGGCCAGGGGAGCTCTGCAACTTACCTGGCTGCTTCTTGCTCCTCGTGGCCCAACTGAGGGCTGCTGGGAGCAGGGGGCGGGGCTTCTTGCATGTGCCTGCCCCCTGGGCTCCTTACTGCCAGAGCTCCGCTCCTGTGTGCTCCCACAGGAAATTACCCCTGGTTTTACCACTGGTGAAAAGGAAGGACTACCACAATGCTATGCTGGAGAACATGGGATCTGTATGGACAAAAAGCCATCTGGGAAGGGGACTGTAGTAAGGGGGGAACTGGGTGAGATTGAATGGGAAAGCTAGCTGGATCTAACCCCAAGCTGAGGAGCCAAATATGCCTTTTATACACACCCAGACTGGTGTGGGAAGTACTACTCAGGTGGCATCATCAACCATACTGCTGAAAATACGAAGACTCTGCCTCATGTAGTCCATCTTACCAATGTAGCAGTAAATATATACACACAAAACAACATTCTCCAAAAATTATGTGGTTCAACTTGGAGTGTGTCTGCCACAACACTTAGATGCTCAGCATTGGAGTTGGCGAATAGTACTGTGGAATATGGTGCTTCAGTGTAGCTCAACAGCTCCAATGTCCACAAACTTGATGTCCAGCTCAATACAACAATAGTCATCAGCAAATGTATTAAACCCACTCCAATCAGCTACCCAAGATGTGCCACATCGCTCCCCCGCATCTTCAAAGACAAGATGCTCTTCTTTGTGAATATAGAAAGATCATTAAAAACAGAGAGTTGCCCATCCACGAAGACATGCCTGACACTGGCCTATCCAAACTAAGATTCCAACACCCAGCAATAAGATCTGCACGAATCCTGCAATGACTGAATTTCAATCTCGAGAATGAATGGTGGTGGCGAACATGAATGCAATCAGTTCCACCCAGTATCCATAACCTAATAAACACCAATGAGAGGCCCTCAGGATTTGACTTGTCACATAAAGTATAGAAGATGGCAAATAGAATGCGAACAGGCTTTTATAGTTGTGCAGACCTGTTGTTTAAATAGGGCAAAATACCAGGACCCAGATGCGATTGTGGTGCAGCCCACCAAACTATTTTCCATCTGTCACAGGAATGTGAACATTGTGCTTTCCATGGTGATGTGATAGAGCTCTTTGAACTCTCCTCAGCTGTAATTGAGTGGATCGAAAATTTAGATATTAGTATTTAGGGGAATTGCCCAATCAGTCTGCATACCCATTGTATCGACTTGGTTACATATTTCATATGCTTCCTGTGTGTAACTCAGCCATATGATACATAAATTAAAAATAAATCTAGTGCAGTGATCTCTAACATGAGGATGAAAGACATCTAGTGTCTCAATCAGAAGTCTTTCATCTTTCCTAGCCTGGATACCAGAGACCTTTTCATCAGCTGAAAATGATACCAATCAAACCCTGGCAATGGCACCCATACCAATAATTTTGTGTTCTCTCACTGCACTGTGGACTGTGTTCTAAGGCAATGCAGCAGTCTTAACTATTGTTAGGACAATCAACCAGTTAAATAATCTTTAATTGATTAATGACCTGCATTTTAACTGATTAAATTTAGATGCATTTGCATATCTCCATCAATGTGGATTCCTGAAGGATAATTAACAATTAGCAACAGCTATCATTTCATTGCTTCAGGATTTCCTATAAGATTTTCTTTATCATTCCCTAGTATCATAAACAAGTGTACCTTTAATTTGCAGTACCACCTATTAAAATTAGCTCTCAGTATTAATCCACTAAATCTTTAGCTGACTATTGACAAAGGCTTCCAACGGTAATTGTTTCTATAGGGCTTTTGGGTCTTGTTTGTCTTCATAACAACCTTGTAAGAAGTGTTAGGCTAAAAGATCATAGCATGACCAAGGTCCCTTATAAGCTTCATGACTGAGCCAAGGTTAGAGATGAACCCAGGTCCCCTTCACTCAAGGCAACATTTAGCCACTGGAATGTAAGAGTGATCCCACCCCCCCATTTATGGTGGCACTGCTCTAAAGTTCATATATTGGGAAATAGTAATAAGGATGAAAAAAGAAACAGTGGTCTGATCAGGAAAAGGCTGGCAATTAGCATGCAGAAAGCCCTCAGTTCAATCTTGAATGTTCAGAGTTGAACAGGACTTCTAAAGAAATCTTTCTGAGCTAATTAAATATCTGCTCCCAACCTGCCTGTGATTGGCTGGACCACACAAGGCCTTTGATCTACTCTATCCTGACAGAGCATCATACCCCATTTCTCATGGGTGCATGGGCAAAAATATCCTTTTTTCCATTGGGAATGCAATGGATCTGCTATGAGTCTTGACTCTCCATATTTCCTCAGTCCACATTCTACACTAGTAGGACTTAAAGCCTTTCCCTTATATGAAGTACTGGCCTAGACAACCTCACTGGGTGGCTGAATGGCTGTCTGGAATGAAACTGACATGTTTTTACCTAGCCATTTGCTTTGACAGTCTCTCTCCAGATATTCCTACAAGGGGTGTACCACACCACTAATCAAACATACTTTGCCAGTCAGCAGACATTCTCGAAATGTTTTGAACTGCCTGTCATGTCTTTAAATTTTACCTCCAGATTAAAATATATATTTTCCACTTGTGTTGGTGGACTCCTGCTCTAATACAGTAGATAATTAGTTTCCAGCCGAACAGAAGCTAATTTGTGGGTTTAATACTGAGCTGCTTTTAACATGGTCATAAAATCCTTTTCCAAAACACTAAGTATACATCAGCATGGCAATAAATCAAGTGGCTTTCAGCATCCCTTCTCAGATCTCTTTTTATTTAGATCTCTAATGACAATGCAATATTTATTGCTATCTAATTGCTCCCTGTTTTGGAAACAAGGTACTACTCATGACACCTTAGAAGGAAGCCAGGCGGGACTGACAACAGGCTGCCTGGCTCCTTTCCATACACCCTGTGCTGTAGTAATATGTATCAGCTTCAAAGAAGCTGTAATTTCCAATTCCAACATGAGCTAAGGGATTTAATTATAAGGTTTCCACAACATGCAAAAAGCTCTCTCCTTTTTATTATTAAGGATGCCATTAAATTTCATCCACACCAGCATGCAGACAAGAGCGCCAACAGGAGTCAGCCTTTGTAGAATAGAGAAAGGAGGGTCCAGGACTGGGCTGAAAATAACTGGAGGCCTCTAGTGAAGCAAACAGGTGATGTCTGCCTTATTTTACCCTTACCTGGATAGCTCAGGCTAGCCTGATCCCATCAGATCTTGGAAGCTAAGCAGGGATGGTCCTGGCTAGTGTTTGGATGGGCAACCACCACAGAATACCTGGGCAGTGACATGGAGGCAAGCAATGGCAAACCACCTCTGAATGTTTCTTGCCTTGAAAACCCTATGGAGTCACCATAAGTCAGCTGTGAATTGATGGGAAAAATCAACAACAACAAATAGACCCTCTTTCCAAAGATCCAGCTTGAGGCGGTTTATAACTTAAAACATGGCAAAAATCATAAAACAGTACATAATGCATTACAAATTAACAAGCTATGATGTCCCCAACCATAAAAACTCAGCCATTAAAAATCCAGTTACAGTATAAACCAACATAAAATCTTCAGCAGCCTAAAATGGACTTCATAAAATAATCCTTAAAATAGAAGTAGACTGCAAGCACATTGCAGAAAGATCAATCCCTCATTTAAAGCCTTATGTTAAAAAAAAAAGTCTTGGCTTATTGCCTAAAAAGAAAGTAGAGCCAGGCAAGCCTCAAGCATGATGGCATTCCACAGGTGAGGTGCCACCACAAAAAAAGCTGTCTTTAGTCACCACCCACCTCACTTCTTCAGGGAGGGACACAAGAAACAGGGCTTATAAGGAGGATCTTAACTAGCAGGCTGGAAAGTATGGGAAGCTAATAAGAACAGGCTAGTACAGCCCATGAATCTCCCTAAGGCAAACAATGGCATTATTTTACTTTTACAGTAATCTGTAATCTGGTGTTTGGCACAATACTATTCCCTATCACAAGTGGCCAGATAAATCCAGTAAGAACATAAGAACATAAGAGATGCCAATGTTGGATCAGGCCAAAGGCCCATCCAGTCCAACACTCTGTATCACACAGTGGCCAGAAATACCAGTGCCATCAGGAGGTCCACCAGTGGGGCCAGGACATTAGAAGCCATCCCACAGTATCACGTATGTGGAAGTATGAGGACATTGTTTCTACGGGTGAGGCATCAGAGAGCAGCTCCAAGGTTAAGAACAAAGAAAGGCATCCCATTAAGGAGGTAAGAAGTTTAAATTCAACCTAGATCTAGACAAAATAATATCTACCACCCCTTAAATAGATTTGGATGAATTCTAATTCAAACAGTACCTCACAGATGATAGGTAGTGTAGTGACTATCTATGAGATTCTCACAGACTTGAAAATTGGGAATACAGTTTACAAGAATGGGTGGGAAAAAGATTTACAGGTAGTTATTTCTGAAGGTCTTTGGCAGGAACTGCATAAGGATGCAGCTAAGGAATTAGCTAATACAGGTATAAGAGAAAATATCATTATGATGATGTATATGTCTGACAACTGATAGGATTCCTAAAATATAAGCAGGACAGTCAAAATAGTGCTGGCAATGCAATAGAGAGACTGGGATCTTTCTCCATATATGGTGGCAATGCCCGCTGGCTGAAAAAAATGGAAACAAAATAGTTAGAGAAATTAACAGCATCCTAAATTGGAAATTGTGTGTGACTCCAAGATAGTTTTATTAAGTATTCTACCAAATAATCTCTTGGAAAGGGAAAAATATCTAGTTAAAAACTGATTGATCACAGCAAAGCAACTCCTTGTGCAGGCTTGGAAGTAGTCATCTCTGCTGTGTATAGACAAATGGGTGCATGTGAAATGGTATGTAACTTTAACTAATCAAAATCATAGTATGCAAGAAAATATAAGAAGGGGGGAAAGGCTCTCATGAATTATTTGTTAAACCTTGGAGTCAATTTATAAGATTTTGGAAAAGATTTCTGGTTGGCGGCGACTCGCAACTAACGCACCCCATTGAGCTCCGATGGGGCAATTCAGTTCGGGGCAGCAGGGAGGAGGATCAGCTGGCTCCGACCTCCCCATGAAGCTCTTGGAGGGAGCTTCTAGCCTGGAGTGCTGAAGGGGCTGCTCCCGAAGTTTGGGCTTGGGGAACTGAGCTCCTTTTTGCTTCGAAAGGTCCCACTGTCCAGAGGCCAGCAATGGTGCTTAGAGACATTACCGGACCAGAGTGTACAAGGACTTAAACAATAAGACTTTATCTATGTAGTGAAGCGATCCAGCGATTAAAGAAACAGTGAGTTAGTTTCAAAAAGAAAGACATACGCAAAGAGGGTGGTGGAGCAAATACTGATATAGCTAAATGGCACAGCTCCTTGAGAAAGGGGGGGAACTCGTGGTGGAAGAACCCTACCCCACAGCAAAATTGCAGCGAAACAAGCCGGGCTTAAGCTACTAAAAACCCACCCTACTTAAGTGAAACGCATCAGGTTTATTTATCGACGCCATAGAAAAATCTTAGAACTTTTATGAATTCTTACCAAAATATAAACAATGTCTAAGCGAAGGGGGAAAATGGTGCCTAGAGGCAGAGGCTCTGCATGAAATGCCAGCACAGCATCACCAGTCACAAGATAGCGAGATAGCTACTACAATTTCTGAAGCCTTGCACCCTCTGCTGGATCAGATGATGAACCTGAATCAGAAATTCGATAAACTACAGAAGGAGCTTAAGGAAACAACAGCCAAAAAAGAAAAATCAGCTAAAAAGCTAAAAAAGGTTGAAATCAAGACCAAAGAAATAGACCAAAGAATGAGGGACTTCCGGTTTATGGCGGCACGCTAGCAGACTCACCTCCCAGACCTCCCGGGGCTGAAGCTGCGCTCCAGCCAAAGGAGGGGGTGCGCAGGCTCACTTACTCCCCCGATACCCGGGGAAGGGACTCTGGCCATGGAACTTCAAGGGGGTTGCCTCTTTGAGGGCGGAATGCCGGAGAATTGAGGCACCTCTTTGTTCCGACGGTTCTTCGTGCTGTGAGAGATTTAGTGACGTTGACCGGGGCAAGCGTGGGAGATCAAGCATCAGAAATGAAGCTGAAAGCAAGGTCGAATGACCAATTATTAATGTGAGTCAGCTTTAAAACATTTTTAAAGGGAAAAAGCTAGCTCCTCACCCCACCCCACTGAATGAGAAAAAGGCGAGCGGGGGAGAGACACCTCCCAAGCACATGAATTTTTGAGTGACTATGGGGGGGAGCGGAAGAAAATGTGAAGAAAACTGTCAAGAAGTACTTACCAAAGTGAATCTAAGCGGTCAAGTGCACATTCAGAGACTTGTAAAAATTTTGTGAAAGTAAACAAATGATAAAGATGGCGGGGAAGAAGGACAGAGAAAAACTTTTGAAAGCGAAAGGCTTAGAGAGCCCAAAACCAGAAGCTACCAGTGAGGTGGCTAAGGCTATAGCAGAGTATATGTGTCCTCTGCTGGAACAGCTGAATAACTTCAAGGAACAGATGTCTGTAGTAACTCAAAGTATTACTGCTCAACAAACTCAGATAAATGATATGCTGCAAATAATGAAGCAAGATACTGAGAAGGTAAAGGAA
>NW_015166452.1:161436-178921 GCF_001447785.1 Gekko japonicus | reverse complement strand
GGAAGAGACGAGGAAAAGAGAAGTAAAGGCTGAAAGACTCTGAATTGTGCCTTTGAGAACTGTGAATGGGGATGACTGGGGGGTACTGTTCTTAGACAGTTAAGTTTTAAGATTTAATGAAAAGGAAAAAGTACTTAAATGTCTGACTCAGTTTATATTGATCTAAATGAAGTGAAGACTTGATGTAATGAAGCTAGTGAGGATCTCCTCTCTTGGGTTTTTAGTCAGTAGTGGGTTTCTATACTTTGTCCCGTATATGTAGTCCCCCTTCCCTTTTTCTGTGATAGTTTTTGTAGTTTGAAAAAAAATCCGGGGGCTCAAAAAAATAGACCAAAGAATGGACATTGCAGAGAAAGAAAGAGCTTCTGAAAAACAACAATTATTACTACAAGTGGAAAGATCTTTCTATGTTCTGAGATTTCAAGTGGTTCAAGAGAAAAAGAATGAGAATCTCAGATTTTGTAAAAAAAATAATCTCCCAGGGGAAATTTTTGTGAAATTTGCAAAAAGATCAACAAGAGACTTAATACTTAAAGGATCCACAGCTACAACAGTCAAAACCCAAGATAAATAAAAATATTGAAAGATGTTCCATATGAAATATGAAAAAGGAAGCAATACAGAAATATTACATTTCTTCAAAAGAACAATGTCCAGTACCGATGGATTCTTCCAGAAGTACTTATATTCAGTTTTACTGAGAAGAAAGAAGAGATTGACTCTTTGCTAAAAACAGAACTATTTCTTAAGCGACAAGAAACCCCATCTAACCAAAGGAACGGAGCAGAGAAAGAGAAGGCAACGAAAAAAAGCAGCAATCAACAAAAATCTGATACGGATAGTTCATCCTCTACAGCCACTTCCGTGTCTTTGGGTGAAATCTTCGACTCTAACTCTGATTCTGATTTGGGAGAAGTGGCTCCCAAAACGTTCAAAGTGAACCTCCCCTGGCAAAAGAAGAAGAAAAGCAAAGATAAGAAGAAACCTAAGTGAAGATCTGAGATTGCCTATGTTCTCATTTAAAGATTTTATACCATTATCCAGATGCAATATAATAACCAAAAAGCTTTTATGTTCTTTCTCCTTGAATACTTTTATTAGAACTTAAGTAACTGAATGTAATCATAAACGTGTAGATAAATATCCAAAGCGTATGAATAGCTTATCAAAGTACCTAGCTACTCTCTTTTGTAGTTTATAGTTTTGTAGTTTATAGTTTTGTAGTTTGTAGTAGAAAATCAAAAAAAAAATTAGATATAAAAAAAGATTTTGGAAAAGACAACTCAAAGAAACTATTCTAAGATATATTTAATGGTTTGACTTTCCCATCTTTCTTTATTTCTTCTCTCAATTTGTTGTAATTGTTTTCTATCAGCATACTATTTCTGTTTGTTAACATGTTAGTGATACTCCTAGGTATTTTACTCGCTTTACTATTTGCAGTTTAGACAACTCTTGTAGTTCATTTTCTACATTTTGCGGGCAGTTTTTGGTTAAGATCTTCGTCTTTTTGTAATTGATTTTGAGGCCAGCCACACCTCCATACTCCTCTATTTCCTTTAGTAGGCTTCTAACAGTTGTTAATGGGTATTCTACTATGAAGACTAGGTCGTCTGCAAAAGCTTGTAGTTTATATTCTTCATCTTTTATTTTTAATCCTTTTATCAGCGGATTTTTCCTTATATTATCGTTCAGCGATTCAAGTATAAAAATAAATAGTAGTGGCGATAGCGGGCACCCTTGTCTAGTGCCCTTCTGGATCTCTATTTTTCTTGTTAGTTCGCCATTTACTACAATGCTTGCTTGTTGTTTCTTGTATATTGTTGTTATCATATTCAGAAAATCATTTCCGCACTCCCACGTCTTCAATTTTAATTTTATAAAGTCCCATGAGACATTATCAAATGCTTTTTCAGCATCTAGAAAGATTAACGCCATTTGTTTTTCAGGATGTTCTTCATAATATTCAATTATGTTTATAACTGTTCTTATGTTATTTTTCATCTGCCTCTTTGGTAGAAATCCCGCTTGGTCTTGATGTATCTCTTGTTGAAGCACTTTTTTAAATCTTGCAGCTATAATACTCGCGAAGATTTTATAGTCTGCGGCCCCGGTCACACGGCCAGGAAACTGCAGTGGGGAAGCGTGGCAGTTAGGTCCGGGGCAAATAAAGCCGAGGTAGCGCGACCATACCTTCCGTGGAGGTAGCGTAGAGGTTCCGTGTGTAAGGGAAAGGTGCCGATCAGACGATCATCTAGCAGCGCGGCAAAGAAGCGGCGCGCGGCGATCACACGAGCAGTCGCGACGCGCCGCTTCCGCGGAAGGCTATATTTTTTTCTCGCCGTATTCCGCGCATGCGCATCTACGAGCATGCGCGCATGCGCACGAACGAAACACAGCCACGGACACCCGTCTGTCACTGGAATGCGGAAGCCGGCCGGTGGGCGTTAAGGACACGGCGACAGGCGCCACCAGACCCCAACAGCGCACCGACGGCCAGGCGATGGAGGGGGAGTTGGGCATCCACATCACAGCCGCTGTCACTGCCTGCGCGACAGTGGCCATAGCTACCCACCGCAGGCAGCAAGCCATCCTATGGCGGCAGAGGGCCATCGGTGCGGCTGGGAGCCAGAGGAATGCCATGGCCGCGACACAGCTAGGCAGCCGCCGACAGTGCAGCAGGCGGCGGCAGACTCGCAGAAGACAGCAGATGCTCCAGCTAATCCAGCTCTCCATGGAGCGACCAAGCCGACGCTGGTGGGTGTACCCAAGACCCACGGAATGGTGGGCAACCTTCGTCACCCATGTATGGGGCGATGAGCAGTGGCTCGAGAACTTCAGGATGTCCAGGTAATATGCGGAGGCCCAATGTCAGTTGTGGGCACGCGGCCGCGCCGTGCCGGGCACAATGTACACTGTGGCCACGAGCGTCAGCGTGGGCCTCACCCAGCCGCCCTTTGGCGGAGGGACAGGGGAGCCGGCGTGACAGGGGCATAGGGATGTCCACGGCTATGCATTCGCAGGTCAACATTCATGTGGCTGGTTCTTTCTAGATCTCGTTGTATTTATTTCCACAACGGGCTTTACTGCTGGTTTTATATTATTATTATTATTATTATTATTATTATTATTATTATTATTATTATCATTATTATTATTATTATTATTATTATTATTATTATTATTATTATTATTATTATTATTATTATTATTATTATTATTATTATTACATACAGTTTATACCGCTCCCTCCCGAAGGCTCGGAGCAGTTTACAGAGAAACACTGACAACCTAGCTAGGGCCACATGGTATAGGGGAGAGTGAATGCCCACCAGGCACCTGAGCAGGGTGTGTTCACTAGATGATATTTCAGGTATAAGCTTTTGTGTGCAAGCACACTTCTTTAGAGGGGGGGGAGAGCCAGAGGGAGCACACCAGAGGGAGAGAGAGAGAGTCCTGTATTTAAGGCCAACAATGTTTATTCCAGGTATAAGCTTTTGTGTGTCTGCACACTTTTTCAGAGAGAGGGAGAGAGGGAGGGGAAGGGAGGGAGGAAAAGAGCCAGAGAGAGAGAGAGAGACAGAGAGAGAGAGAGATGGAGTCTCATGGCACTTGGAGAGATCCCCCTTTCCATTTCTAATAGATGAGGAGAAGAAATCTAACAGCACAGCTTGCATTCATTATTAGTGGAAGGGAGCAAGAGTCTAGTAGCACCTTGACGACTAACAGAAGTGGCATGGCATGAGCTTTCAGAATCCACCTGTCCTTATATCTTGGAGAGTGAAGTGATTTCAGATGCCAAATGACAATAGCAGACACTGGTAATGAGAGAAGAAACCTAGGTCTCAATTCAGTCCAAGAGTATGCATTTTCTTGAGCTTCATTATCAGTTGCAATTCAGCAGTCTCTCTTTCTAAGCTCCTTTTGAAATTCCTTTGTAAGAGAACTGCTACTCTTAGGTCAGCAACTGAATATCCTGGAAGGTTAAAATGTCCCCCCACTGTTTTTTTGAATGTTGTGGTTTTTAATAGCAGTAGAAAGAGTAAGAGGCCAGTAGCACCTTAAAGACTAGCAAAATTTGTGGTAGGTTATATGCTTTCATGAGTCTCTGCTCACTTCTTCAGACTTATTTCCATTTATTCTTTGGATCCTCCTGGACTGAATCCTCCTGTACCAAACTGAGAGCTAGGTTTCCTCTCTCATTACCAGTGTTGATATCTCCACGCCTACTACCTCTCTGCATATCACACCTAAACCAATCACAGCTGCTATTGCCATTCAACATCTGAAATCATCTTTATAAAGCCTATATCTCCAGTACCTCATGTTACATTTTGTGGCACACATGGTCCAGCCCGACAAAGTGACATTTATGTCCGATCTGGCCTTTGTAACAAATGAGTTCGACACCTCTGTGATAAATGAACCTAACTATATGTAGCTAGGAGGGTCTGGATTTTCTGCTGAGAATTGTATGAAATGTCTTAACTGAGAATTGACTATTTTGCTTTTTATGATTGTAACTAATGTGCTTCAATTATTCTAATCGTGATATTTTTCTCTTTTTTGTAACTAATGTGATTTTTCTAATTGTACAGAATACATTTTATTTATTTATTTATTTTACAATCAACCCTGACTGTTCCCTGGAAGGCCAGATAATGAAACTGAAGCTCAAATACTTTGGCCACCAAATGAGAAGGGAGCACTCACTGGAGAAGACCCTGATGCTGGGAAAGATTGAAGGTCAAAGAAGACGGGGACGGCAAAGGATGAGATGGTTAGACAGTGTCATAGATGCAACGAACATGAAATTGAGCCAACTTCAGAGTACGGCGGAAGACAGGAAGGCCTGGCATGATCTGGTCCATGGGGTCGCGAAGAGTCGGACTCGACTGTGCGACTGAACAACAAAAATTTATACACACTTAGAGAGTGATGTAGCCTCCCCCCCATGTCTGGGCATGCTGAGTCACTTGCTCCAACAGAAATATCCACTGAAATAGTAGGGAAATATAAAGTAGTGAACCCTGCCTTTGTTTGTATTCCATGCTTTCCCAGTGTTTGAAGGAGTAACATTTGAGTGATTTAAGAGAATAATTCCCTTAAAAATCCTCCTCACCTCTAAATGCATCTCTGTGTGTCTGTGTTTTTATTGCCTCCTGTGAACAGTTTCAGCCATCGATATTTGCCAACAACCTAGCTATTCATTTGATGTGTCTTGCTTTGTTTGTGACCTTGGTTATGCAAACTGGGGGATGAAAAATGATGTTGTGAGGAATGCTCCCTTCAAAACCTTGGAAGATGAACACAAAAGTATCTGCTCGAAGTGCAGTTTATAATAAAAAGGGACGCTGCACAGGAGCTGAAATGCTTTTGCTGTAAACAAACCCAAAACATACATGCCTAAGATGGGTAAGATCAGAGATGGCCAAGTGGTGACCCACAGGCCAAATCTTGCCCCTGAGAAAATTTTGGACAGCTTCCCACAGACCCTACCAAATTTGCATCAATATATGGTAAAATGTTTGTCTGCAGCATTTTACCATATATTTACCACTTCTTCTTCTTCTTTGCTTAATCAATGCACAAGCAATGCACAGGACGGAATCATTAATTTCAGGGAAGAAAAAAGTCATGAAAGAACTGGAAGCTACTGTACAAAATGAGGGGGGGATACAATGGAGGATTCGTAATACTTCAGTTCCATTTCAGGAGAAGACAAAGTAATGCAGAAATCCAAACAGAAAGAATTTCAGTTAAGATTTTTGGAAACATCTATAAATGCTTTATGTTTGTAGATAATACTGCATCTGCTTCCTCTAACTGGGAAGTGCTTGATGCTACAGTGTACACACCAGAGCACAGACCCTGAGCATGAAGCAAAATACATTTTGTGAAAAGCAGCAGACCTTGTCAGATACAGAATATGGTCATATCTGGGCTTGGATCCACAGAAGGATCTCCACCCATAGAGCATAATTTTCTGGTCTCCCTCTCCTGGTTGCAGTCCATTCAGAGCTGCTACAGGTGGGGGGGATGGTGTTTCCAAAATAGAAAACCTTCTGTGGAAACACTCTAGTGAATCTAAGCCCCATTGCGAGCCCATGGACCACATCACGCCAGGCCCTCCTGTCTTCCATTGTGCTCCAGAGTTTGCTTAATTTCATGTTTGTTGCCTCGATAACACTGTCTAACCATCTCATCGTTTGCTGTCCCCATCTTCTTTGACCTTCAATCTTTCCCAGCATCAGGGTCTTCTCCAGTGAGTGCTCCCTTCTCATTTGGTGGCCAAAGAATTTGAGCTTCAGCTTCAATATCTGGCCTTCCAGGGAACAGTCAGGGTTGATTTCTTTTAGGATTGACTGATTTGATCTCCTTGCAGTCCAGCCACTTCACTCTTTCTGGGGTTACTTGTACTTGCTGTCTGCTCTTCCCCAGTAGCATATTGGACACCTTCCAACCTGAGGGGCTCATCTTTCAGCGCCATATTTTGTAGCCTTTTGTTACTGTCCAGGGGGTTTTCTTGGCAAAGATACTGGAGTGGGTTGCCATTTCCTTCTCCAGTGGATCACACTTGGTCTGAGTTCTCTGCTGTGGTCCGTCTCAGCTGGCCCTTCATGGCATAGCCCACAGCCTCATCGAACCACGCAAGCCCCCTCACCACGTCAAGGCAGTGATCCACGAGGGATCAAAAAAGTTTGTTACTGATATGAAAACTCATTTCCCCTCCAGTCAAACACTGTGGATTTTTATCCAGAGCAGGAACCTAAAATGTTGCCTCAAAATTTCACTTTGGCCAAAATCCAGTGATGACTAGTCCCCCTGTCCCCAGCACTAACAATCAAGGTAGGGTTGCCAGTTTACTTAAAGCCCTGGATGCTTTAAATTCCACAAGTGTTGTATGATTTCATCTTCAACAACAGCAACAACAAATTCCTTAGGTGTTAAGAATCACAATGCTGTTTACTATTTTGCTTCACTTCAAATAGATTAGACGTTATTAATTTTTCCCTTTAATCTCTCAAGGACTTTATCCTGATATTTCACCTTTGGTATGACTGAGATTTATAATCTCCATGTCACTCATCTGAGCCACGACGACCATGTGAGGTTGATCGCTTTAATAACATTCATTTTATAAATCTCAAGGAAATTGTAAGTTTCAGAACAGCAGCCACCTAGTCAACAGTCACTGGGAACTAATGGCAAAAATAAGAAGAAGAGATTGGATTTATACCCCGCACTTCACTCGGATTCTCAGAGAGGTTTACAGTCTCCTTTCCCTTCCCCTCCCCACAACAGACACCCTGTGAGGTGGATGGGGCTGAGAGAGCTCTTTCAAGAACTGCCCTTTCAAGGACAGCTCTTGTCAGAACTACGGCTTGCCCAAGGTCATCCAGCAGCTGCAAGTGGAGGAGTGGGGAATCAAACCCGGTTCTACCAGATTAGAGTCTGCACACTTAACCACTACGCCAAACTGGCTCTCTTTGTGCACACTTTGTGTGCATTGCTGGTGGGGAGGTTATGCTTGTTGTGATGTTTGAAGTACAGGAATAGTACCATAAAACTGATAAGGGTGGAATTTGTACCTAAGCTCCCAGAGGGAGAAACCGCAGACTGTAAAGTTACCACTTACTAGGGATGCCAGCACCCAGGTGGTAGCATTATGCCCCACTGAAGTCCCTCTCCTCCCCAAACCCCACCCTCCTCAGGCTCCACCCCCTGCCAAATCACCAGGTATTTCCCAACCCAGAGTTAGCAACTGTGGCTCTCACCGTAACTGGAAAGTTGGGGTTCAAAGACTGAAAACTGCTTGCTATTTGAAAGTAGGCCTTTGCTGAAGAGCTAATAGGAGAGTCACTAGCACTGTAAGTCTTTATGCCAGGCAAGCTAGTTTTGTTGGCCTATTGCTGTCATCTCACTCTGTTACCCACTTCATTTATGATTTGTTGTCTTTCAGGTTCATTCCAGACCCTCCCTTGCAAACTAGAAGCACAGCCACAACAGGAGAAGCATACCGTCTGATCACAGCCATCAATTCCCTACCATCATTGGTTGGCCATGTGTTTTCTTTGAAAGCATCCTTCTTTTGGAGCATCTTGATTAAATCAGGGCCAACTTTGTCACGTGAGGTGGCAGCATCAAGCAGCACATTTTGGGGGAATCAGCCTGTGCTGTCACCCCTACTTCACCCCCTTACTGCCTCTGCTGCCCCGTCCCCTCTCCCACCCCTGATCTGGAACTGGAAGAGCTGCTTGCCTCCCTGACCATCTTTAAAAACTGCATGGCAGTTCAATATATTTCTTGGCAACGACTTGGCAACAGTGATCCATGTGATGGTCACCTCGAGATTAGACTACTGTAATACTCTCTACATGGGGCTGCCCCTGTCCCAAATCCAGAAGCTGCAGCTGGTGCAAAATGCTGCAGCCAGGCTGTTGATGGTGCTCTCAATGTGGGAGCATATTCGGCCTGTGCTGAAAGCGTTGCACTGGCTGCCAATAGTATACCGGATTTGCTTCAAGGTGCTGGTTTTGACCTATAAAGCCCTTTATGGTCAGGGACTGGCATACCTGAGGGACTGCCTTTCCCCATATGTTCCCCACAGAGCACTGCGTTCAGTGGCCCAAAGACACCAGGCTGATGATAACCAGGGCCAGGGCCTTCTCATTGGCAGCTCCATACTGGTGGAATGAGCTTCCAGAGGTGATCAGGGCCCTGCAGGACCTTTTACAGTTCTTCAGGGCCTGTAAAACAGAGCTCTTCCACCAGGCCTTCGATTAGGAGCCACCTCAAACACCGAGGAGTGACCCTGTACCCTGGCCTTACCACCTTCAGCCTGACTCGCTGCATAAATTAGCTGATCAAATTGAGCTGATGAGAATTCCATCAGGACTGTCACCTAAGCTCTTGCACTTTATCTGAGTATTGTACTGACATTTTAGGAAAAAATTTTATGGATGATTTTAATTGTATTTATATGTATTTTAATGTAAGCCGACCTGAACCTGCTCTGGCAGGGAGGGCAGGGTAGAAATTGAATAAATAAATAAATCTTGTGACAGTCCAGGAAAACCTGTTGGGCATGCCCACTGTGTTTAAATGGACGGTGAATGAGGAGGCAAGGAACATGACTTGCTTGGGCAGGGGACTCCAGCAACACTTTCCATCAAACACCCACAGCAAATAACATTAGAATTACCTGTAGAAACATGGGAAATTATGTGTTGTTGATGTCAGACATCATTCCAAACTCAACAAACACAGTGACTCTTTAGGGTGCTTTAGGCATTTCTGCAAATATGGAGAAGGAGGAGGACTGGAGGAGTTGGTTTTTATACCCCACTTTCCTCTACCTTAAGGAGTCTCAAAGTGGCTTACAATTGCCTTCCCTTCCTCTCCCCACAACAGGCACCTTGTGAGGGAGGTAGGGATGAGAGAGTTCTGAGAGAACTGTGACTGGCACAAGGTCACTGAGCAGTCTTCATATAGAGGAGTGGGGAATTAAATCTGGGTCTCTAGATTAGAGTTCACTGCTCTTAGCCAATACACCATGCTAACTTGCTGGTAAACTATTGGTCTATCAAGTTCAGTATTTTCTTCTTTGCCTGGCAGAAGCACTCCATAGTTTCAGGCACAGAAAGGTCCCCCCCCCCAAAAAAAAATATTTTCCTTGAGATCCTTTAGCTTGATATACCAGGGACTGAGCCTCAAACCGATGCTATATAAAGTAAGTGCTTTACCATCAAGCCACAGTCCCTCCCTTGAACCTTGAAATTCACAGACATAATGCTTTCCCCCCTTCCTCCCTCACACAGGACTTATTTTTCATCGCTGGGCTATAAATCGTCTTTGTATCCCCCACTGTTTTATTTAAATTAGATTTATTATGAGCATCTCCTTTTTGACATGACTGCAAAACACACACACACATGCACACCGTGTAAATACTTTGAAAATTATTCCTAAAACTGTATTTTTATGTAAACTAAGATTAGAAA
This sequence comes from Gekko japonicus, assembly GCF_001447785.1. NCBI lineage: Eukaryota > Metazoa > Chordata > Lepidosauria > Squamata > Gekkonidae > Gekko > Gekko japonicus. Next base: position 168,917 of record NW_015166452.1, on the reverse strand, counting down.
TAGTGTTTTCAGTAAAATCCACATACATTCTCACCAACTACAGGAGAGGTAATTAGACTTTCGTTTCCCACCTTTTCTCTAAACAAACAAGATCTACTGCCGATCGAGGCCTTGAACACCTGATCAGAATTCAAAATTTCCCTTATCAGCATTGCCAGGCAACACAAAATAAGTTCTGCACAGGAAATATTGGCCCTCAAAATTGAAATACATTGTCTTATAGACAAAGATTGTAAAATAATCTTCTGATCATTCCTTTGGGACGCACATCATCTACTTGCATGGATCTTGTGTGTACGAAAATAAGGAAATAGTCACTTGACTATCTGACCATACAGCAGTCATGCAATCAACAGACACAAGACAGAATAGGGTAGGCTGTGGGACATTGTCTGGGATTTCCTTTTTTGTTTCAGGTTGTGAATACCAAAAATGGAACTCCAAAAATGTCAGGATTAACAAAAAATTATCTCCTGAAATTTTAGGAGTGTTTGGACAAGTTTGGACTTTCTGGTGGGTGGGGAAGGGAGCCTGCTGGAGTCTTGCAGTGATAGCCAGCCTGAGTATGGGCCCCTGCTCCCCCCTCATCTGCAGTAGGAGTGGTGAGGGAAAACAAGAGTATATTCCAGCAACGTCATGACATCAATGCAGCCCTTTAAACACCCTTTAAAGTTTAAAGCTCCACTGTTGTCATTGGGCCTAGTCTAAGACCTTTTGAAATCAACAGGGCAGAACTGGACTCTGAGTCTGAATCTCAAGTCTACTGTCCTTTGAAAACAGTAGACATGGACCTGTTGTCTAAAGGCCAGGTCTGCTTTGGCTGAAGGCTGCTTAGGGATCCCAGCTCTGGATTGAGAAATACCTGGGTACTTTGGGGGTGGACCCTGGGAACGGGAGGATTGTTAGGAGAGTACAATGCCATAGAGTCCATTCCCCGAAGTCGCCATGGAATGAGGATGAAGCAGGAGGGTAAGTAGCCGGGCCTTCTGACACACTTCCGGTGATGTCAGGGGGTGTGGCCTTCTGTCACTTCCGGTGATGTCAGGGGGCGTGGCATATGCAAATAAGTTATGCTAATGAGTTATGCTAATGAGCTCCGGCAGCTCTTTTTCTACAACAAGACCCCTGGGGGGGAGGGAGTGTCCAGGCAGGGCTGTGCTGCCAGTGTGCAAAATAGGATGGCATTCTTGAAGAGGGAGCAAAGCTGTGGTATAATGGATCAGCTCAGGATGTGATGGATTGGTAGGGATACAGTTTTCCTTAGGCCCCTTTCACATTGCCATTCTAAACCAGATACTATCCATTGTTAGCCCAGTTCTGAGTAAAGCGATACAGGAATGGGGATTTCATACAGCAAACTTCATCCTGTTAATGAGTTGTCTCTGAAGCACGATGGCCAATTCAAACAGTACCATTTTTTCCCCTTGCCCCCTTTCCCTGAACATTCTAAATTGAGCGCTGTAGTACTATACTAATATAGTCTCTCAATGGAGTCAAGGCATCACAATGGTGCCGCTGCAACACTGAAGTGCTATATTGGTTTAGCGCTATGGTGCTCAAGTTAGAATGTTCAGGGGGAAAGGGGTGAGGAAGATTGCATGGTGAAAATGGGTGGGGGAAATGTAAGCCCGCAAGCCTCCTATGGTGTTTTTATGAACTGTGTTGTACTATACCTGATGAAGTGTGCTATCACTGTACCTGATGAAGTGTGCCAACGACGGACTGTGCCTGAAACTGACACGCTGTGAGCTCCCAACGAGGATACATACCAGAGACTCTGTTCTTGTGATGGTTGCTATTCCTGAGGTGTTCCAGTGTCCAGCAGACGCCATTTCGTTCCAAGCACATGGTCACAGAAAGCACCAAACGCCATTCCAAACCAGCCACATGGTCACATACCTCCTGGGGCCCCTCCCCCTCACACCAACTCACAAAGTACACACAAAGACCCTGCATTCAGCCCTGGCCGCATGGGCATGAGTCATCCATCTACATACAAATATCCCTAGCCCAGGTGTCTTGATTGAATTAGCAACTAGATCTCAAATTGCCCTCCAGTCTCCTAGCTCACCCAGAGGAATACAGCAGCCAATCATTGACCTTTTGGCTATGACAGAACGCTGTGTCATAGGGGAGGTCCCCTGAACCCAGCTCCTCCTCTGACCCCCTCTGATATAATCAAAAACGCACCTCATGTTCGCTCTCTTGACTCCCCCATCGCACTCCATCTACGTCCTCTACAAACCCTGCTTTTCCTCTTATGTCCAGCTTGCTATCCCCTACCCTACCCATCCTTCTTTACGCTCTAGTATTGCGCAGCTAGAGTCTTCTTGGCACATGGACTTAGCTGGTCTGAGTCCATTCGCCATTTCTCTTCCAATTTTCTCCCCACCCTTACCCCTTCGCTGGAAGTTTGGAGCCACGCAGTTGCAGCTAGGTAATTATACCCCAAAGCATCAACCATCGTTTCCTGCAAATTGCAGTTGTGCTGTATATTCTATCTTGATTTCTTAGTTCTTGTGTGTTGTGATTGGTGTGTGTTGTTGTGTGAAGTGTGTCAGTAAAATATCATTTTTATTAAGGAAGTCTGCCTCAGTCTTTCATTGGGAACCTTGGAAGCAGTGCCATCCTCCATAAAAACAGACGGAAGAACCCTAATAATAATAATAGCTGTACCAATTGTTTCCCTTAAGGAGCAATTCGGCTAACAGGAAAGCCGCATTGTAGGAAGCACTATGGACATTTTAAATGGCACACCACAGCGATTCAGAAATGCAATGAAGAGGTGAAAATGGAAGAAAGCAGCCTCCCTTAAAAATGGCTCATCCCCACTTTGCCAATGGGATGCAAGCAACTTTGTATGAACAGGTAAATTGTATTCATTAGTAGCTGTTTGCTAAAATGGTTGTGTCTGAACTGACACAAAAAATCAATTAGTAACCTGCTACTAAAACCGATTACAAAGGCTGTCTGAAAGGGGCCTTACACTGATGGTCTTGTTGCCTTAGATAGGTTTTCTTGTCCCACCCCCTCCCATTCTACTGTCCCAACCCAACTGCATTATTCTGTTTCATTAGGAATGTTTGCCGTTAGAATCCAGTGTTGTTAACGTATATTGTAATCGGCTTACTGAGTGACTTATGCTATCAAGTTTTGTAATATAATTGACTGAGATTTCTGAGATTGACTGAGAAGTTTTTGTCACACTTATAATCCACCTTGAGTCCCAGTGAGAAAGGTAGACTATGGCCGAGTTCAGACTGGCAGTTTGAAGTGGGAGTCATGGCAAAAAAAAGTCATAACAAACTGTTCAAGGTTTTCCTGTCCACACTGCAGCGACTGATGCGGGAGCATACTGGGAGGGGGCACAAGGGAGCATTCACACTGTTGGCCCGGAGGCATGGCTGTAAGGCGCAGCTTTCTTTTTGGCAATCTGGAGACATGCGCTTATGCACATGAGCGCATAAACGCATAAGAAAAATGTGGCTTTTGGCATTCACACTTTGTTGGTACAGGATGGACGTGGGATAATCACGATTTCCAGGGTTTGCTACCTCTTTCACCAGGTATCTTTTAAACTCGGGTGTGAAGCATTACAAGACGGGTTGAGTATGGGTGGGGAACGCCTGACAGATGTGCCTGTGCAAATGGCCCCTTTAATCTGGTTGTGGAACGTTTCTGAAACATGCCTATATCGGGGCAAACTGCCAGTCTGAACTCGGCCTATAAATGAAAAGACTACTACTAATCAATGTTCTTTCAACTTTAAAGTCCCATTGTTGTTAATGGGTGGTAGACCTGGCCTCCAATGAACAGGCCATGTGTACTGTCCATTGAAAACCATGGTGGTAGATGTGGCATCCAGAGACCATGTCTACCACTGTTGACTCCACTGGTCAGCTGGCTTGTGTCTGGACTCAGAGGCTAGGTCTACCTTCCACTGTTTTCAATCAATGTTAGACCTGGCCTCTGGAGGATCTTAATAATTATGGAACTTTAAAATGTAAAAGGCCACAGCAACATCAGCATGGCAGCCCAGGTCTCTCTCTCTCTCATTCTCTCTTCACTGTTGCTGCCTCCCTTCCCTACCATGGGTATGCTTCAGAAAATAGTTTTAATCTCCTTTCTTTTTTAAAAAGGGCATCCCAGTTTTCCCAAACCTGAAAACTGTGGCCGAAACAGTAATAATTTTCAAAGCAATCACATTTGACAGGACTTAATATGAGGGATCAATCTGGGAAACTTTGTCTTCCATGTCTGCTGCACACGAGGAGACACTAAGGCACCCATCAGAACCCAGTTTTGCAGATTAGTCTATATTTGTGGGAACCTGTTCTTGGTTATTAGATGTAGTATTTATTTATTTAATTATTTATTTATTTATTTATTTATTTATTTGACTTGTGTTCCATCCTTCCTGCCAAGGCAGGCTCAGGGCGGCTTACATAAAACATTTTAAAACATAAAAACACAAAATTAGATTAAACTGTAACAATACAATTATAAGCCAGCAGCATAAAGTGCTAGTGCTTTTCTTGGCCAATGGCGGGCAGTAGCAGCGTCTAGCATTGACATTACCATTGATTATGGTAATTTGAATCTGACATGTAAATGATGACGTTAATTTGGAGCCAGGGTCTTGATTTATTAGGGCGGCTCCTTACTCGAAGGCCTGGTGGAAGAGCTCCATCTTGCAAGCCCTGCAGAACTGTAAAAGCTCCCGCAGGACCCTGATCTCTTTTGGGAGCTCATTCCACCAGTGCGGAGCCACCACTGAAAAGGCCCTGGCTCTTGTCACAGCCAGCCTGGCTTCTCTAGGACCCGGGAGGGCCAGATGATTTTTGGACCCCGACCGTAGTGCTCTTTGGGGAACATATGGGGAAAGGCAGTCCCTGACCATATAGGGCTTTAAAGGTAATAACCAGCACTTTGAACCGAATTTGGTATGCTTTTAGCACAGGCTGGATGTGTTCCCGCATAGGGAGACCAAACAACAGCCTGGCCGCTCCATTCTGCACCAGCTGCAGCTTCCGGATTTGGGACAAGGGCAGCCCCATGTGGAGAGCATTGCAGAAATCCAATCTCGAGGTGACCATTGCATGGATCACTGTTGCCAGGTCATCACATTTGAGGAAGCAAACCAACTGCTTGATCAGCCAAAGATGGTAAAAGGCTGACTTCGCAGTGGCTGCTACCTGGGCCTTCATTGTTAAGGAGGTATCCAGGAGCACTCCCAAACTCCTAACCTTTGGTGTTGGCACCAGAGGTGTCCCATTGAAGGTTGGGAGTGGGATCCCTACCCTCGGGCCGCTCTGACTCAGGCACAGAACCTCTGTCTTCAGCAGACTCAATTTCAGTCAACTCAGTCTAAGCCAACCAGCCATGGCATTCAACACCAGGTCCAAATCTTCTGGACTAGAGTCGGACTGGCTGTCCAACAACAGATAGAGCTGGGTGTCATCTGGGTATTGGTGATAACCCAGACCATAGCTCTGGGCAAGGGGGCGCATACAGATGTTAAATAACATCTGGGAAAGCACTGCTCTTTGGGGCACTCCACAAACTAGAGGGTGTCTTTGGGACAGCTGTTTCCCAATGGCCACCCTTTGTCCCCAATCCTGGAGGAACAAGGAGAGCCATTGCAAGGCACACCCCTGAATCCCGGCGTCGGCGAGGTGGTGGGTCAGTAGTTGGTAGTCAACCATGGCTAACACTGCCAACAGGTCTAACAACAGCAACACTGCTGAACTGTCCTGATTCAGATACCTCCGGTGGTCATCCGTGAGGGAGACCAGTACCGTCTCTGTCCCATGGCCTGGTCGGAAGTCAGACTAGAAGGGGTCTACATCTTGCTTGTCCATAAGTAGGTATTTATTTGGTGCCCTTCCATTATTCTCTTCTTCCTGGGAGCTCATGGGAGCCTACATGGTTCTTCCCTCCCCAGTTTATCCTCAGAACAACCCTAAGAGGTAGGCTAGACTGAAAGAGAATAACTCACCCAAATTCACCCAATAATGTTCATGGCTGCATGGGGATTTGAATCTAGGTCTCCTCGTTCCCAGCCTAACACTCTCGAACTACACCACATAACACAGCCAGTTAACCCAGACCTGATTCTTGTAATTACCAGATGCTATTCCTCTGTTGTGGTACAAGGCTTATGGTTGCCAGCCTCCAGGTGGGTCATGGGGATCTCCCGCTTTTACAACTGATCTCCAGCTGACAGAGATCAGCTCCCCTGGAGAAAATGGTTGCTTTGAAGGGTGGAATCTACAGCATTGTACCCTGCTGAGGTCTCGCCTTTCCCCAAAACCCCACCCTCGCCCGGATCCACCAAAGTCTCCAGGTATTTTCCAAACCAGGGCTGGCAACCCTATTTCAAAATAGAATTGCCAACTGGATTTATAACTGAACTTATCAAAAGAAGTGGAATATATATAAATCTTTAGATACATTTAATTGTACTGAATGCTTACCCATCCATTCTTTCAATACAGAAATCTAAAACTGCATTATTTTAATATATAATTTCTCCAATGCTTTGTGCATTTTTAAAAAAAAAGTATTGCTGTTTTGATATTAGAATACTGGGGTTTATTGTGAGCCTGCTTGGAAGCAAGTTGAGGAAGCAAACTAATAATATGGAATTCTGACAGAGGGTATATAGTGATTGTTGTAATTTAGAGACATGTTCTTATAGGAATATAGACGATGGGAGTTTACAGAGTGTTATGTAGGTGGACCGCCACCAGGGGTCTGTGGATAAAGTAGGAGCTTGGGTCCCAAACACAAAGGGAACCTAGGATCCTAGCACCCTTGGCGGGAGATTCAAACCCTCCAATGGGGACAGAGGTGTGCCAGGTGGAGTGTATATAGTTGGCCATGCAGGGCCATTTTGTGTGTCTTGTTGTGAAGTACAATAAACGTGTCTGAACTCATGTCGTGGTCCAAGTTCTCCATGCGTCAAACCCAGTACTTTTCACAGAGGATCCCTGGTAGCTAGGAGGGAGGAGCTGCAGGCAGTAGGACTCAGAAAGTATTGAAGGAAGTTAGGGGAATACTGTGTTTGGCAATGAACATCTACATTTACTTTTCCTTTGTTGTGTCTCTCATATTCCAACTCTGTGATTCAATTTTAAATAGGATAATTAAATTAGAATTAATTTTAATTAGAATTATAGAATCACAGAGTTGGAAGGGGCCATACAGGCCATCTAGTCCAACCCACTGTTCAATGCAGGATCAGCCTAGAGCATTTCGGCCAAGTGTTTGTCCAGTTGCAGCTTAAAGACTGCCAGTGAGGAGGAGTTCACCACCTCCCTAGGTAGCTGATTCCATGCTTGAACAACTCTTGCTGTAAAAAAGGTTTTCCTAATATCCAGCCAGGACCTTCCTGTCCTTAATTTAAACCTATTACTGCAAGTCCTATCCTCTGCTGCCAACAGGCAGGGCCAGCTCACCCGCTAGGTGAACTAGGTGTT
>NW_015166452.1:154187-160963 GCF_001447785.1 Gekko japonicus | reverse complement strand
CTTCTCCAGACTGAACATCCCCAAGTCCCTCAGCCTTTCCCCATAGGACTTGCTCTCCAGGCCCCCGATCATCCTCATCACTCTCCTCTACACCTGCTCCATTCTCTCCAAATCCTTTTTGAAGTGAGGCCTCCAGAACTGCACACAATACTCCAGGTGCGGCCTGACCAATGCAGTGTACAGCAGGACTATGACATCTTTCGTGTATATATTGGTCTTAAAGGTGCCACTGGACTCAAACTTTGTTTCAGTTTTTTGCTATGTTTATGACTCAGAAGTTCAGTCTACAGGGATTCAGCAATTTGGAAATGCTTGCTTTAAAGAGAGGCATTGAGAGTGCAGATGACACCATGTTATTGACAGAAAATAGTGGAAACTTGAAACAACTACTGATGAAGGTAAGTAAGTGCAAGTAAGCAGTAGAGTGGCTAAGTTTGTGGATGACACTAAGTTATTCAGTGTGGTGAGAACCAGGGAGTACCATGAGGCGCTCTAGAAGGATCTGTTCAGGCTGGACAAGTGGACATCAACATGTCAAATGAGGTTCAATGTGGGCAAGTGTAGAGTAATGCACATTGGAGCAAAAAATCCTAACAATAAATATATGTTTATGGAGTCCAAGCTGGCAGTAACTGACCAGGAGAGAGATCTTGGAGTCATGGAGAAAATTTCGACTCAGTGTGTGACTGCAATAAAAGAGGTAAATGCTATGCTGTGGATTATTAGGAAGGGGAATGAAAACAAATCAGCCAGTATCATAATGCCCTTGTATGAATCTATGGTGCAGCCTCATTTGGAATATAGTGTACAGTTCTGGACATCACACCTCAGAAAAAGTATTATAGCATTGGAAAAGGTGCAAAAAAGGGCAACTAACATGATTAAAGGGATGGAACACCTTCCCTATGAAGAAAGGTTAAAGAGGTTAGGACTCTTTAGCTTGGAGAAATGACAACTGAAGGGTGAAATGATAGAGGTATACAAAATTATGCACGGGATAGAGAAGGTAGAGAAAGAAGTACTTTTCTCCCTTTCTCACAAGACAAGAACTCATGGGCACTCAATGAAATCAATGAGCAGATAAAAGGAAGTACTTCTTCACCCAAAGAACAATTAACATGTGGAATTCACTGCCACAGGAAGTGGTGGCAGCTACAAGCATAGACAACTTCAATAAGGGATTGGATAAACGTATGTAGCAGAGGTCTATCAGTGGCTATTAGCGGCTTTACTCTCGGGATTTAGGCGGTTGCTCGCTAACTTGTGGATTCACTCCCATTTTTACTTGCATTCGTTTAAGATGTAGAGAAGATCATTTCATTCGGATCACTTGTGCGCTCAGGCCGGTATGCACCTCTAGGTGCCATTGCTGGCTCCATGCCGTGAGGACCTATCGGGGCAAAAAGGAGCCTTGATCCCTTGGCTTCTGCCTCGGGAGAGGCACCTCATGTGCCCCAGGCTGCGACCCCCCTACAAGGGGTCACAGGGTTCCAAGATCAACTCGGACCCCTCCCCATCAGCACGTTTGTGGGCAGCTCACATCAGACCAATGATTAAGCGCACCCGCCTGCAAGTCACCAAAAACCAGAAGTCCATTCTTATATTCTTAAGGTTAAAACAAAAAATGCCAAGGCAAAATCAAGAAGACAAAAGTAATAACTACTGAGGAATTACACAACTTTAATATTGTTGGTTTTGGGGCTAGTGTTGGGTTGGAGCTGAGAGTCGCATCTGGTCCTTTCGGACCTCCCTCTCTCTCTCCTCCGAGATCAATGTCTCCTCAGCCCCTTTCCTCTACAGCTTGCTCCCAGAGTCACCTTAGCCCCAATCGCATCCACCCCGGTAGTGCGTCACAAACTCCTCTTTATTTCCCTCTAGTGTCTGTTCTACCCTATAGCAAGCTGGCTATCGGCCCTGTCAGTCTTCCCCCCTCCCCGAAGGGGATCCACCCCTCTTCCTCCTGGTCTGTTCTGTGATGTTGCCAAAGTCACGTGCCGCCTGCCCTTCCCCCTTTGATTGCTGGGGAACCCCAAGATGGTTGAGCTGGCAACAGACCTGGACCTTCCCTGAAGCCTTGTGGTTGCTGACCTGGGGCCAGTCGCTGGCCTCCCAGCCTCTCGCCAATACTGGACTTCGAAAGCGGGCCCTGGCTCTCCCCCTGGAGCCCTCTACTTGGGTGGGATGCTGGTCCTCTTCACTGTTGATGAAGCCAGCTGCCTTGTCGCTCTCCTGGTAGTACGGCAGGAGGGTGGGCCTGGGGGATGCCTCCTGACACAAATGGAAATGGCAACAGTTGACAGGACTGAATTGAAGAAGCCAGTGTCCTATGCAAACACTGGCAGAATGATACCCTAAATTTGGAGATGTAACAGCATTTGTCTTACTGCGGTTGGAATTTGAGGACATACTTAAGTCTACAAATACATATTCAGATGTCACAACTGTATCAGAAAGAGTGCTATCATCTTCTCAAATATGATGTAAAGCTCATACCTTGTGTGACGAAATGGCTGCCAGGCCTTAAAACGGATACCAGCCTGGTAGTTCCTTGTGTGTGTGTGGGGGGGTACTCCATAGGGAGCAATGGAGCTGCCATACCTCCCTGCCTACACTTCCCAGCATCCCTTGGGGGGAAAGAGCGGGAAAAGAGGGACAGAGCCAAGGGGTGGGGCCAGGGAGAGAGTGACTGTTTGGCTCCTGAGGAAAAAAGTCAGTCTCAGCCTGGTCTTCAGCGTGAGCGGCAGGCTTAAGGAAGAGCGCAGGTGGGACTCCTGTCACCAGAGACTCTGAGGGCAATCCAGGCCACTATTGACCATGGTGGAGAGCCAGGAGGGTGGCAGGGCTGGTGGCCAGTTCCGTGGAGAAGGGCTGGAGTTTCTCTCCACAACCGGAGAGGAAAACGCAAATCCTGGCCTGAGGCCGCAATCCACTACCAAGGTAGAGAGGGTGTGTGGTAGGGACAGAAGTCTTGTGTTTTGATTCTGTTTGTTTTGTGTGTCCAGGTTGTGTTGAAGTGCCTGAGTTTATTTTCTATGCCCAAAAATGTATATAGTTCAATAAATCTTCCTTTGTTGAGTTTATAAAGCCTGGTGTGCCTTAACCACCTAGACTCCCCCACTCTACACGTTACCAGGGGCAAAGGGAGGCCAGGGGACTTAAACGGCCCTAAAACTGGTGGGTTGCCAACCATCCAGGGGGTGCCCAAACATTGAGATAACCACTTCCCGAGGTGGGAAATTTAGCCAGAGGGGTCTCACTGTCCCTCAAGGAAGGCGGTGACTTAATTCAGTGAGTGGTGGCAGCCGGAACGAAGAGGAATAGCCCCACCAGGCAGGGTGGGAAGGACAAAACGGGGCCTTGCAAGCCACAGGATGGCACCTCGGTTCCCCAGGGCTGAGGGTAGGTCCCCGTTTCGCCACACCTTGAATAAACCTTTTTGGTCTTAAATGTGCCACTGGGCTCTAAATTTGTTCTACTGCTTCAAACCAACACAGCTGACCACCTGGATCTATGACCAGGCCCGTAGCCAGGATTTTTTAAGTCAGGGGGCATTTAAATTTGTTAGGGGGCACTGGCTAATTGAATTAAAGGAATACCCAGCTTCTGCCCTGCACCTTCCACTGTTCGGGGGCCCTGGGCTAGATGGGAAGTCATGGGGCCTTGCCAATAAGTCAGGGAGCCTAGCCCCGAGATGCCCCACTGTAGCTATGGCCTGTCTATGATGCATAGTGTATGTAATAGATTATATATAATGTATGTACAGCAGTTCAGTGGATAAAGATGTTGGGCTAGGATCTGGGAGACCCAGATTCAAATTCCCACTCAGCCCTGGAAGCTTACTGGGTGATTTGGGGCTAATCTAACCTACCTCATGGAGTTGGTATTGTGGGGATGAAATGGAGAACTATGTTGTAAGGTACTTTAGATCCCTAAAGAGAAAAGTGGGGTATAAATATCTACATAAATAAATATAAAATATCCTAAATAAATAAATAAATATCTACCTAGTCATAGAATATCTTCATATTCCACTTCATGCTCGGGTATCACATGCTCAGATTCCTTCACCAGCATCACAACCTATTTGTATCAGAGCATGAACCATTTCTGGTTGAGTAAGTATCCTTTCTGTCACTAGTAATGGGAATTATTATTACTCATTAAATGTGTATACCATCTTTCCTTTGGCATGCTCAAGGCAGCTGGCAGAATCAATGCTGTCTAAATCAATGACAACAAATCAATGCAATATGATTCAAAGCAGATACACAATTTTACGTAAAACATTTGACACAGTATATTGGAAAGTAAAGAAGATTATAATGTAATGAAAATGTATTAATTTTTATTAATCCTTTGGAATGGTCTGCCAAAGAAGGTTTTTTTAAAAAAACACATCTTTCTGGTGTCCTCCAGAACAATTTGTAAGGCAGTTTTGTTTAGAAGCGCTCTCTGTTGAATTTTATAAATGGTTGTTAATTCTGCTGTAATCACAGATGGTTTAGCTATTGGGTTTGGAGTTGGCACACAGTCATTTGAATTGAACATATAGCATACATGCCGTCACCTGTATCTGGTTACTTATTCAATGTAGTAGAATCTTCCATTTTTGGACATATCCTCTGCCACCAAAAGAAAAAAAGAATCACTTCTGCTACCAAGAAAGCCACATAGCATCTGCTCTACCACACCTCCAAAAATGGTCATCATCAATGAAATATACTTTCCTTAATCTGGGTGGAATAAAATCCCACCCATTCTGGATTGTACATAAATTTTTTTGAATGTGATATAATTTCCCCTGATTTGGATGGCCTGAGCTCATCAGATCTTGGAAGCTAAGCAGGGTTGGCCATGGGTAGTATTTGGATAGGAGACCTCCAAGGAATTCCAGGGTCTCTTTGGAAAGGAAGGCAACAGTAAACCAATGCTGAATGTGTCTCACACTGAAAATCCTACAGAATTGCCATGTCGGGCTTGTCGGCTGTGACTTCATGACACTTTAAACACAGTGTAATTTAGGGGACCTGAAGCCTTACCCAATAACAATTTTCAACTGAGCTACTCAGGGGAAGCTTACCCACTAGGTGTACCTAGGCAACCAGCTAGGATGCCAGACTGTAGCCAGGATGGAGGAGCCCTCCCACAGTGTTGTGGGATCAGCTGCAGAGCACAGTAGCACTAAGTGCACAGCGCACACACACTGATTTATGCAGGCAGCAGGCAGGCAGGAAGCATGACACTACAGCTAGCTACAACTGTGCTCTGCCAAAAGATGACAGGGACCTGATTTAAAGGTTTTAAAAAGGAGTTTATTTAGGGATCTGGCACAGTGGGGGGGAGGGGGCTTATCCGAAGGAAAAACCACCAAAATACCCAAATTAAGGCACACATAAATAGTATGTTCCTTACCCTAACAATATAACATAACAACCAAAAACCAATCAGAGCTACTCCGGTTTGGAGCAGGAGTTACTTTTTTAAGCTATAGGTATGATGCTTCCGAGTCAGCTTTTCTGTTGCCTGCAGCCTGATATCAATTTCTCAGTTTTAATATCAAACATGGCCTGAGAAATCCTGAAAGAGACCCAAAAACTTGGCTCCCAAATCAGGACTGCTTGCCAGGGTTAACAGTGTCCTATGGCATACTAACTTAGCCCTGAAGATCTGATGAGACTGGGCTAGCCTGGGCCATCCACATCACAGAGCAGTAATTTTATATAATATAATGAATAATCCCTTGACATTCAGATGAGTATGCACATATGTATTTGAATGTATTTGTAGACCCAAATTCTGCCTCAGCTGTTCACCTATGTCAGTCTGCAGAGGCTGATGGAATGGCAGCACATTTGTCTTAGCAACAGTACAAGTTCTCACTTATCCTAATATTTGTTGTTGTTGTTCAGTCACACAGTCGAGTCCGACTCTTCGTGACTCCATGGACCACATCATGACAGGCTCTCCTGTCTTCCATTGTGCTCCGGAGTTTGCTTAATTTCATGTTTGTTGCCTTGATAACACTGTCTAACCATCTCATCCTTTGCCGTCCCCTTCTTCTTTGACTTTCAATCTTTCCCAGCATCAGGGTCTTCTCCAGTGAGTGCTCCCTTCTCATTTGGTGGCCAAAGTATTTGAGCTTCAGCTTCAGTATCTGGCCTTCCAGGGAACAGTCAGGGTTGATTTCTTTTAGGATTGACTGATTTGATCTTCTTGCAGTCGAGGGGGCTCTCAAGAGTCTTCTCCAGCACCATAATTCAAAAGAATCTATTCTTAGGCGCTTGGCCTTCCTTGTAGTCCAACTCTCACAGCCATACAATACTACTGGGAATAACAGTGCTTTGACCATATGGACTTTTGTTGGCAGGGTGATGTCTCTTCGTTTGCTTATTCTGTTTAGGTTTGCCATCACTTTCCTCCCAAGGAGCAGGTGTCTTTTAATTTCATGGCTGCAGTCACCGTCTGCAGTGATCTTTGATTCCAGGAATGTGAAGTCTGTCACTGCTTCCACGACTTCTCCTTCTATTTGCCAAGGAGTGATGCGGCCGGATGCCATGATCTTTGTTTTTTTTTATGTTGAGTTTCAAGCCAACATTTGCACTCTCCTCTTTTACCCTCAGCAAGAGATTCTTTAGGTCCTCTTAACTTTCTGCCATATCAACCTCTGCCTATCTGAGGTTGTTGATATTTTTTCCAGCAAACTTAATTCTGGCTTCTGAGTCATCCAGGCCGGTATTTCGCATGATGTACTCTGCATATAAATTAAATAAGCAAGG
>NW_015166452.1:128995-153653 GCF_001447785.1 Gekko japonicus | reverse complement strand
CACACAGTGGCCAACCAGTTCCTCTGGAGGGCCAACAACGGGCCAACAACAGGGCAGAGAGGCTGAGGCCTTCAGAAGAACATCAGAAGAGCCCTGCTGGATCAGACTAGTGAGGGTCCATTTAGTCCAGCACCCTGTCCCACACAGTGGCCAACCAGTTCCTCTGGAGGTCCAACAAGAGGATAGAGGCCTTTCCCTAATAAGAAGAGCCCTGCTGGATCAGACCAGTGAGGCTCCATTCAGTCCAGCATCCTGTCTCACACAGTGGACAACCAGTTCCTCTGGAGGGCCAACAACAGGGCAGAGAGGCCGAGGCCTTCCCCTAAGAAGAAGAGCCCTGCTGGATGAGACCAGACGGTGTGTGCTCTGCCACACGGGGGCACTGCAGTACCTCACCGACAAAGCATCACGCACCCCCTCAGGAAGCGAGCCAAGTTCTCTGCCCCAAGGAGGTTCCATCGCCTTCCTCCGCCTATCGGAGAAGCACATCGGGATCCTCTCTGGAGATTGAGTCTTAATGGGGGCCGATAGCGATCTGAATTAGGAAAGCCCCAGGGAGAGCTTTGATATAGTAAGCGGCTTCCGTCCTACTCCCGCCTCCCCTCCCAACCATGCAGTTGCGACACCGCTTGGAAAACAAGGTATTCACAAACAGACGGATCTAGGCCAGTCGAGACCTGTACGCATCTCTGTCGATAGACCCAAGAGTCTTCCTTCAAAGCAGTTGCAAGCAAACTGGCTTCCAATATCCACGCTGAAGTCATCATTCCGTCCTCTGATGGAGCGGGCGGCTTAAAAGCACACAAGGGCTACGTCGAGACTGACTCCGGTTTGGCAAACGGTTAACGGACTTCTGAAAGTGCTGCAACGTTATAGCCAGAGGCGGACAAACAAGGGAGAGTTGGGCAGACTCCACCAGATCTTCCCAGACTTCCGAACGCAGGCATGGTGTGTTCAGGAAAACGTGGGCAGGCGGGGCATCGCCACGCCCTGAAGCACTGGTGGACTATCGCTGCACTATGCATTGTGCGTTCAAAGGCCCAAGAATCATAGAATGTTAGAGTCGGAAGGGACCTTGCAGGTCGTCTAGTCCAACCCCCTGTGCTCTGCAGGAGCATAGCCAAAAGAGAGCCCTACAGCATACCCGGAAGATGGTCATCCAGCCTCCGCTTGAAAATGTCCAGCGAAGGAGCATACACCACCTCCCGAGGCAGACTGTTCCACTGCTCAACCACTCTAACAGTCAGGAAGTTTCTCCTGATATTTAGCCGGTAACGACTCCCTTGTAATTTCCACCCATAATCAGGGCTCTTTTTGTAGCAGGAACTCCTTTGCATATTAGGTGACACACCCCTAATGTAGCCAATCCTCCAAGAGCTTACAGAGCTCTTCTTACAGGGGCTAATGTAAGCTCTTGGAGGATTGGCTATGTTAGGTGTGTGTCGCCTAATATGCAAAGGAGTTCCTGCTACAAAAAGAGCCCTGATTATGGGTGGAAATTACAAGGGAGTCGTTACCGGCTAAATATCAGGAGAAACTTCCTGACTGTTAGAGTGGTTGAGCAGTGGAACAGTCTGCCTCGGGAGGTGGTGTATGCTCCTTCGCTGGACATTTTCAAGCGGAGGCTGGATGACCATCTTTCGGGTATGTTGTAGGGCTATCTTTCGGCTATGCTCCTGCAGAGTGCAGGGGGTTGGACTAGATGACCTGCAACATCCCTTCCAATAACATTCTATGATTCTATGATTCTCAAGAGACATGTGAGGTGGTCTGGTACTCCTATCTCTTTAAGGACTTGCTATAGTTAGTTGTGATCCACACAATCAAAGGCTTTAGCATAGTCAATGAAGCAGAAGTAGATCTGTTTCTCGTACTCTCTTGCTTTCTCCATAATCCAGCGAATGTTGGCAATTTGATCTTTAGTTCCTCTACCTCTTTGAAACCCAGCTTGTACTTCTGGCAGTTCTCTATCCACGTACTGCTGAAACCTAGCTTGTAGGATCTTGAGCATGACCTTGCTAGCGTGTGAAATGAGTGCAATTGTGCGATAATCCTAATATTTACCACTGTATAATCAGTTTCTATCTATATATTTTATCCCAGCCTTACTCAAGGTAGCTCATAGCAGCACACACAGGAGCTTCCCCTTTTGTATAATCACAACAACACTGCCAGGTAGGTTCAGCTGAGAGAAAGTGACTGGACCAAAGTCTCCCAGTGAATGTTATGACTTAATGGGGATTTAGACCTGGGTCTCCCACCTTTTCAGGCTTTCAATATTTCCCCACCTTTTCTCAAAAAGATGCAATACATTGCCAAACAATACAAGTGTTAGCTTTATGGGGCTCTCTGAAATGCACCACCTATTTTTAGATCAGCATTAAGAAAACAAATATCCTTCAAATATGCTTTTTTGTTTTGGGTTTGGTTTTTGTAATTTTGACTTGATTATATTTCCAGTGGAATGACTTCTATATGATACCTTTGGGAGTTGTTTCTTCTTTTAGTAATATATACTGGGCCAGATGGGCTTAGTATTATGCAAGTATATATGAGTAATTACTTGTACACTTGTAGTTACTTATAATATTAACTCTTGAACAAACTGCATAATCACCTACCTTAGCTTGCATCCTGGATTACTAATCTTAAAGTAGGACCTGGAGTTCTCCCAAAATTACAAGTTATCTCTAGACTATAGAGTTCAGTTTCACTACAGGAAATGGCTACCGGGGGGGTGGGGGGATAGACTGTATGGTATCACGTCACCACTGAACTCCCTCCACATCCCAAACTCTGCCCTTTCCAGACTTACCCCCCAAATGTCCAGGAAATTCTCAAGTCAGAGTTGGCAACCCTACTTGCAGTTCTCCTAATCTCCACTTGCTGTTTGTGTGCACAACAAAGCTTCTTTTCCTTAATGTGACATTCTAACTAGGACCATTAGCACATGCTTATATGTGAGCATGTGGTCACCACAGACTTATGGGCTTTTAAAAGTGTTGCTCTCTTGAGACCATCAGAAGAGCTGAAAGGGTGTTTTTTCTCTCTCTCTGAACAAACTAGAGATATTTAAAAAGCGGCCAGCTATTTTTTGGTGGGATATTAGCCCCTTTGTATTCTTTTCTAGGTCTGTCTAGACATATTCACTGCAGGATTTCCAGCCTTGTGCACCTTATTATTTTAAAGCCACATTACAAATGTGTGAAAGAACAGAAGTACAGTACAGCTATTTATTACTTTGTTATTACCAAACAGCAGTCTGTCAAGCTCTGCCAAAGATACCTGCCTTATCAATATGATCTGTGAATACACTCTTTGTAATTTAATTATAAAATCCCCAGTGCTGGTCCTAGTTGGACAAATAAGGAGAAAGGAAGGTGGGAACTTGAAAGCACAGTGAGGGGGAAACGGCCTTTTTAGCAAAATGAAAAAGGAAGTTAGTGCAGAAGCTCTTATTGCTAGCTGCCATTAAGATCCACTCTAATGAGCCTGCCATCCTACCTTTTCAAAGTCTCCACAGTTGCAAATGGTGTTTTCCCTGGAAAAAGGAGCAGTAAGTTGAAATAACCAATGGAATGGCTAGTGTGCTGTACCTGGACAGTGAAGAGCTGGGTTGAACCCTGGGTCATGAGGCTCAATGGCTATTCTTGGGCAAGTCACTCTTACTATCCTATGTGGAGAAACAGTACAAAAAACTGCGATCCCCCCCGAAATGTCCTCTGTATTTGGCAAGGATTTGAAAGAAGGCAAACCGATTTGAAATGCTGAGTACAAAATATTCATGAGAATCATAATCTGTTTCACAACACTCTTTATTAAATATTTGGCAAGGTTTTGAAAGAAGGCAAACCGATTTGAAATGAATTTGCAGTGACAGGGTAAGATCCAAATTCTGTGTGGTCAAGGGTAGGCAAGGCAAAAGCAGGCTGCAGAGCATGACTGCCATCACTGCCGAGTAAAAGCAAGTCTCTCAGGTGCTCAGACCCTGAACAAGCTTCATGTGGATGCTTTCATATAAATCAGGGAGTATCACCTGACTGTCCTATTGGTGGAAAGATGCTGCCTGAGGACAGCTTCCTTTGCAGTTCCATCCTTTGACCAGAGCTGGATGGTGGCACACAAGCCAAATCTTTTCCTGCGAACCTCCCTCAGAATTTCTACTGATACTACTTCAGCTTGTTAATGGCAAGTTCCATGCTGGTGAATTCATTACATTGCTATAATTTTTTGCCAAACTTGAAAATAAACTAGGAGGTCCCTGCGCAAGAAAAACATCAAAGCCATTTGAAGGGAGGGTTTCAATAAAAACTTGGTTGTTTGTTTTTTTTACTTCCCTTCTTTTACACCTCAATTACTGAGGGTTAAGTTGTGCATGAAGCTGATGACAGTAAATGGGTTGATTTTCATCACCACAGAGGGAGTATGCTGAGTTATTATTAAACATTTAGCAATTTGCAATAATACCTTTTCTTGCTTGGTTAATACTTAAGGGCTTTTTGAGAGAATGTCATGCATGTTTTAATGTTCGGATTTAATACTTAATGACCCATTTTTTTCAAAAAATATATAATACAGCCTTAAATAACAGTTACTGAACACTGGAGAGCTGTATTTATACAAGGAGGGAGCTGTGCAATTGATTCCAATACTTCCCACAAGTAAAGTGGCAACCATGTGACCTTCACAGATATTTTTAGTCCACAAAAGAGCAAAACGCACATTAGGTAGTTAGGTTTTAATATTTAACCCAATAATGTTCAATCTTGATTTCTCAGCTGTCATTATTAGTCTTATGATGACCCAGTTGGAACTGGGGAAGGGGAAGGAGAGACAAAATGCTTTATTGAAATCCAGTACTGTGCTTGTTACCAAGGTGAGCTGATCATGCTTTGATCCACATTTCTATGGTATGCCTTAACTCTTTCTCTGTGGAAGCCTGTGCAAAAGGTTTTCTCTCACATAGCAACATCAACATCAATCCATAACACACAGGGCTCTGATGTTACTTTAGCAGCATGAGAACTGCTGCACTGTGTGCCCCTCACCCCTCTCTGGTCACATCGTAGACTACTGCCATGTTACCCAAATCGCTATGTGTGTGCAGGCCCTGTAGCGAGCAAAGGCGTCCCCTTGCTGGCATGGTGCATGTACATGTATTCTCTGTGGAAGCCTGTGCAAAAGACTTTCTCTCACATAGCAACATCAACATCAATCCATAACACACAGGGCTCTGATGTTACTTTAGCAGCATGGAGAACTGCTGCACTGTGTGCCCCTCACCCCTCTCTGGTAACATCGTCGACTACTGCCATGTTACCCAAATCACTATGTGTGTGCAGGCCCTGTAGCAAGCAAAGGTGTCCCCTTGCTGGTATGGTGCATGTACATGTATTGCAGGGTATTAAATATTGAGATCTTTAACCCAATGTATACTGAGGTCGAGTTTCAGACCAACACTCCAAAGAATAAGGCCACATAAGCTTTTCAAAAGATAAGAGGTTTTTATTTAGCTAAACAGAAAGGGAAAATATGTTTTTAAAAGGTTAAGAAGTCTTTTGCAGAGTGAATGACAGTTTTACAGAATGGAAATCATTGAAGTCTCCCTACCAAGCTACCTGCCTAGAAGGGGGAGGATTAAAAAAGGGGGGACCCAAAACATAGCACTCTGTTCCTAGCCACAAGGAAGCAGCTCCAGGAGAGTGAAATTGACCAGGCAGGGAAAAACACAGCAATGTGGGTGGACTTAGGGATGCCAGCCTCCAGGTGGGACCTGGGGATTTACACATCATCTCCAGACTACAGAAATCAGATCCCCTGGAAAAAATGGTTGCTTTGAAGGGTAAGCTTTCTGGAGCATCTTCCCGGTCAGTGGTGAAATAAAGATGCTGGACTAGAGGCACCCTTGGTCTCATCTGGCAGACTTCTTCTGTTCTGAGAGCAATAGTATATGCTGCTGAAGCTTCTAATAATGTCTGAAGGGGCCTTCAAATTGATTTGCAAAGAAATGAATTTGAAGCAAAGGTCATCTCCAAAGCCAAGTCTCACTAAAAAGAGAGAGAGAGCCATGAAATATAGGTAACTCTCTAACTGCTGAATAAGCAGAGAGCTCACCCCTGTATTATTTCATAGGAATTGTAGAATTGGATTTGCATCTAGAAAGCACAAGGTAGTTAACTATTTAAGCTCACTGAGAAAGATGATAGTAGATTCTTTATTAGTCCACCTAGATTCTCTGATGGAAGGTCTCTTATAGTGGTCTTTAAAGAGGGTATCTAGATTATGAGACTTGGCCCAATGTATTTCTGTGAATCTGACTGATGGAATTAAAAGGCTGATGTCTTGGTAGAAATGACATAAAAGAGGCTACCCTTCATGATTTCCACAGTCCTTTCTATTAAATGAGCTTTTGAGATTCTTTTTCCTTTCTATTAAACTATGAGGTTTTAAGATTTTTTTCCAGGTAAAGTAGATTACCAACCAGACTACAGTACATGAAATAAATATGTGCAAAATGACGATATTGTGTAGTGGCATTTTCATCTTATTTTTACCATAACATCCCATAATATTTCTCTTAATGAGCAAATAAGCCAAAGTGAATGTATTTCCAAATAAAATATTTCCAAGATCATCCTTTAAATGTTGTTGATAATGCATACTCTCTAAATAAGCGAGTGCAAGCGGATTGGATCCTAGGAATCAAAAGTATGCCCTCCCTCTTCTGCTAGTGAAGATAGGGCAAGGTCTTCACTAATGCAAGAGGCAGGTGTGGTTTTTCTGACTCCCTCCCCACTGTACTGCCCTCATGCTGTCTGGCATTTTGTCCACAAGGGTCCCTTGACTCTCAAGATCTCCTTGTCAAGGTCACAGCAGGCTGCTTGGGCAAGGTGAAGAAATGGAAGAACTGCCTGAATGAATGCCTGACAGTTACATTATGTAGGATTCAACTAAGTTATCTACAAAAAATGTATACCTCACCTTATAATTAATTCAAGGAAATGTATTAAAAAGATGTTATCATCCTGGGGAAGGTATGGGTTAGGGAAGGGAGAGACCACAGCAGGATATCATGCCAGAGCATCCACTCTCCAAAGCAGCCATTTTTCTCCAAGTGAACTGATCTCTGTCCTGGAGATCAGTCGCAATTCCAGGAGATTCACACCACCACCACCCCACAGCCTATGGCACTAGATGAACAACTTCTCCAAGTGAACACCACCACCACCCCGAGGTTGGCAATCTGGGGCACAAGTCCTTGGCAAGAGGAAAGGAGCTCTTGGCCCACAGCCTATGGCACTAGATGAACAAGTCATTGTATCCAGGACTGGTCCAAGACTGAACTATAGTTTGTTATTTCTTCTCCTATTGTATTTATGTGATGCTGTCTTTTCTGTCGTGACCTGAATGGGCAAGGCTAGCCCAATCTTTTCAGATCTTGAAAACTAAGCCATATCAGCTCTGGTTAGTACTTGCATGAGACACCACCAAGAAAGTCGAGGGTTGCCACACAGAGGCCGGCAATGGGAAACTGCCTCTGAATGCCTCTTGCCTTGAAAAACCCTGTAGGGTCACCACAAGTCAGCTGTGACTTGATGGCACTTTCCACCACCAGCAGCTTTATTCCCTATTTTTGTCAACTGCTTTGGATCCCTTCAGCAAGAAAAGCAAGATACAAATATGTAAATAAATACATTTTATTTACTTTGGGTTTCTGGATTCTGTTTTTGATCGGCATTAAATATCCTGACAGTCAAGTTAAAATGCCCTGACAGTCAAGTTAAAATGTACCGTATGTCTTAGCTCATAAAATAAAAATGAGATGGGGGGAAAACAGATTTTTTTACCTTCTCTTGTTAGACACAAAGCTAGAGTTCACTAGCATTTAAGTATGGCAAAGCACTGATTTTGGTAAACACGGGTTTTAAATTATCAAGCAATCATAATAAAATTGGTTGAGAGGAGAATTGTATGTTATGCACAACGGAGGTTTGAAGAAATAATCAAGCAGGAAGAGAACAGCATAAATTAGAATGCCGTCCCTTTCTTTGCAACCGAGCAGATTTTTTTTTTTAAGTTGAAGGCAAAAATATAATAATAGTAACCTGTGCTGGTAATCTATTGAACCATACCTCCATAAGAATTTTTGAAGCTGCAAAGTTGCTATGACAATGTATTGATTCATTTGCCTGAAAGACACATGGTGTTTATGCAAACATTTTGACAGCAGCAAGACACAATACTAATATTTATGCATTAGCAGTTGTTAATGATTACGGTTCATCACTGCATGTCATATGCTTTAATAAACAAGGGCAGGAGCCATAGCTCAGGGATGCCATACATGCTTTGCATGTACGAGATCTGTGGAGGTGACACTTTAAAGGATCCTGGTGTTGTAGGTGCTGGAAAAGACCCCTTCCAAAGAACTTGGAGAGCTACTGCCAGACTTAGTAAACACTAGGTATGTTTCCAAAATTTGCATTTTCCCACTGCCAGACTTAGTAAACAGTAATGATGTTTCCAAAATTTGCATTTCCCCCTCAGATTTTGGAATTCTGAATTACCTGGTCCCCGGTCACACACAGAATTTGCCATGGGATACTCACAAATGCTGGGCGGATTTTAAGGGCACGATCAAACTGACACATCTGGCAAGCATTGCATGTCCATTGCCATCCCGTCTCATCCGACTGAAGATCTGGAGTTAAAAAGTACCAGCGAAAGTCCACTATCAAGCGTTTGCGACAGGCTGCTGATGGACTTCCTCCATCTGATCACTCCAGCGAGCTCCTCTTGCCTTATTGAAGTGTGCCGGGAGCGTGCGCCACTGGAAAAAACCCTGGTTCACTACCATCACTCTGGCCCATGTGACCGGGGCCCTGGTAATGTTTTGAAGGTCCTATGGGTGCATAAGGCATTCTTTTTTTTTGCTTGTTGTTTTTGGATTTTGTATGGAACACACTTCACATGTGCAGTCTACCACCCTTTCCGTCCATTCTTTCATTTGCATCCCCTCATGCTATTGATTGGCAAATGCAGTTTGTTTTTTATGTTCATTCATCAGAATCACACATCGTTGTCAGTAAAACACTACACACAAAGAAATCTTACTCCATCCATGAATATGATAACATTGCAACTGCTGCCTTTTTACAGTATTTCATCAATGTACACCTGTGCATTGGTAATGGAGTAGGGGATGAAGCCAATGAACAGAAGGGACTGAAAGTTGTGCCAGACTACATATGCTCCCTTTCCAAAATTCATTGCAAAAATTGTCCTTGCAAAACAACAATTAAGGCTGAATGGAACACTGAGGACAAGAGAAATTCTGGAATAACAAAAGAAGGGAATTGTGGTGGGGAAAATCATTCATCCCTTTAAACATTTTTTCTAGCATTGTGTGAACTGCCACCTGGAGAAGGTGTCCAAGGACCTGAAAATTCCTGAAAAAGGCGGGGGGGGGGGGGAGGTTGGTGCACACCCATACTGTTAAAATCATTCCTCTCGGACAGAGTGATGAAATTACTGCCAGAATAATGTTTCCTATGGAAACACATGGGAGGGAGGTATTTGTGATTTCCTCCATTGTGCAGGGGGTTGAACTAGATGACCCTTGAGGTACCTTCCAGCTCTATGATTCTATGCAATAACTAACAAAGAAAATTAAAACAAAAATAAAAACCAAACACATATAATGATGAAAATGAAGAAAAAGAAAAAAAATAATAAAGATGAAAAGGACCTACAACTGAAAAAACACAACATTTCGCACATGCCTTACAGATCACTTGCAAGTGCTGTACAGCATCTGTCATACTGCAATGGTTGAAGCAGAAGCAAGAGAATCACAGTAATTTTATTACAGCATGGATTGAAATTCAGAATGCAGATTTAAAATGTGGAGTGTCAGTCTGGGTAAAACAGATCAAGAGCAATGTTAAATTTAAGGAGGTGAGGACATGATCCAGCATGCATCCACAGGAGTTCGTGTATGCTGCTATGAGCTTTCTTGCATATATCAAACTGTAAGAATAAATTTTCTTTAAAAAAAATGATACAGACATACTGAGAATTTCATAAAAAAACACATTGGCCAGATGAATTTACCTCGCTTGACCTCCTGACTGGACTGCATTTACATTCCCCAGTGAAGTTCTTTGCTAGAATAATACCACGCTTAGCAGCAGTGTACCAGCACATTAATTGGTTGGCTGGTGTAGCCTCCAGCTGCTTTTGCCCAGGTGAAGAATTAAATCATTAATTTGTCAGAGCAGAGTCAGTAAGAGCACAAAGCAGAAACAGAGTTTTTAAAATTATCTGCTGGACTTTAATTAATATATTTTAATATTTTGCTTTTAATGTTTTTTTTTTTATTTTGTAAGCCACTTTGGTCAGGTTGCTGTAGGTACACCTGAAGGTCATGGTCATTAAATTGTGTATCTCATGGGATTGCTTGCAGTTTGTCCCCTTTGCACCTATGCAGTCAAACACATCCTCTAAAAAAAAACTATTGCATTTTTTCATAATATTCTTTAGTGTACCAGCACCTTATGACCACCATTGCTTACAGTACTTTGTATGCATTTTGCACTGGTGTATTCAATTACATCTATTTAAAAATGGTTGTGAGACCAGCTGGATTTATAGACAGACATGCAAGGTGCACAGAGACTATGAGTAGTGAGTCTCAACTTAAAAAAAAATCATATTGTATTCATTTTAGTGCATGCCCTTTTAAAAACTGGAGGTGGTGGCAGTGGCAGAATAATGGGGGAGTGGCAGTACCTCCTCAGAAGGCTATGTGTGACAGTGATGAAGTCTAACTGTGTGAGATGATTTTGGGTGCATATCAACAGCTCTCTGTTCATGATCAGTGCTGAGTATGAGAGCCAAGACAATTTTAATAAACACATGATAATTTTTGCCAGTCTCACTTAAGTCCCTCACTTGTATTGCGTGGGAAATAGCTTCTTCCTTCATTTTTATTAAGGTGCAGTTTACGGATATCTTAAGATACAATTTCCTGAAATCTTCACTAGTCCTGTTAGAATACTTTTTGACTGCCCTCAGAATTTCTTGAATGTTTTGCCCATGCAGGAGTCTCCAGATTTCTCTCCATTTCCACTTTAAGCTGAATTCAGTGGCCAGTTGATTATTCAGTGGGTGAAAACAGACACCCCAAATTATAAATTTTGCTGCTGACAGCTGTGACTGATGAGAATTTATATTCCAGGCTAGTCTCTGCACACAGCAGATCCTTCTCCATGGTTGCCCCAGAGCTCTGGAATTCTGTTGTAAGTTGTACCTTTGGCCCATTCTTACAGGTGTCCTACCAAGAAGTTAAAAGATTCCCATTCACACGGAGAAGTTGCCGTGGCTTGTTGCCGAAGATGCGGAGTAAAAAACCACCATATACGATGTACTAGTTTCCAGAAAATGCGGGGCAAGGGCGGGCATCTGATTGCTTTTCCGCCAGAAACCGCCCATGTCCCGTTGCAAACCGGATTTTTTTTTTAAGTCTCCACAGGATGCACAAAAATGATCATGCACATGCGCAAACTTCAGTGAGACAAAAAAAAATCCCGTTTGCCATGAAAGCGGCGCGGCACAATTGCCGGTGTGATCGCGCCATGCTGCTTCTTTGCTGCGCTGCAGACTAGCCGTGTGATCGGCACCTAACGGCCTAACCACGGGACCTCGACAGGACGTCTATTCGGGCTGCCATTTGTTACTTTGTTCCGGGGCAAACAGCCACGCTTCCCCCCCCTCCCGCGCATTTTCTGGCCCATGTGACCTGGCCCATTATTTGCCAGGGCTTTAATTGATAGCACCATTTCTAATCTTAGTGTTAATGGAGCTTCTTTAATGTTCAATATTGTCAGCTAATCAGTTAGAATCATAGCATTGGAATACAGGCTATCTAGTAAAGTCCCAACTCCCTGCTGAAGGCAGGATCAACCTAAGCATCTCTGACAAGTTGTCCATCTGGCCGCTGCTTGAAGACTGCCAGTGAGGGGGAGCTCACTGCCTCCCTAGGTAGTTAACTCCATGGCTGAACTGCTCTTACTGTAAAAAACAATTCCTAATATCCAGCCAGTACATTTCCACACATAATTTTAACCCATTGCAAGTCCTATCTTCTGCTGTTAACAAGAACAACTTCCTATTTAAAGAGAGCAATCATGTCCCCCCTCAATCTCCTCCTCCTCATCACTTGAGAAGGAAACAAGGTTGGTTTGGCAGGACCTGTTGGGGATAAATCCATGCTGACTTCCCTGAATGAGCAAGTTATCCTTCAGATGCTCGCAGATTGTCCCCTTTAAAATCTGTTTCAGTATCTTCCCTGGGACAGAGGTCAGACTGACTGACCTTTAGTTTCCTGGGTCAGCCTTCCTTCCTTATTTGGAGACTGGGATAACATTTGCCCTCCTCCAATCTCATGTCACATCTCCTGTCATCCAAGAGGTCTTGAATATGATGGACAAAGGCTCCGCAAACTCTCTAAATATTCTTTGAGCACTCATGGGTACCTACCATCTGGCCTGGGGGATTTGTACTCATCCCATAATGCAGCCATGTGCTTCTCAACAACCTCTCTGTCCTAATTAACCAGCAGCTCGGACTCTGTGCATTGCCTACTACCATCTCTAGAAGGGCCTGTTCTTCAGGGGAAAAACTGAGGCAAAATAGGCATTAAGCCTTTCTGCTTTCTCTCTGTCCTCTGTCAGAGTTTCTCTAGTGAGCCTTTTCACCCTACAGTGGGCCTCTTTTTTTACCTTATGTTTGCTCCTCATATATCTGAAGAAGCTTCTCTCGTTCTAGTGAGCTTCCCTAGCCAGCCTCAGCTCACTCTAAGCTTCCGACTCTCCAATGGCTGATTACAGTGTCTTGCAAACCTGCAGATACTCTCCGTTTCCCTATATTTCTTGAAGATTTCCTTTTTCTTCCTTAGCTTGTCATGAAGTTCTCCGTTCATCTACATTGGGTTCTTGGATCTCCTGCCATGTCTCCACCTTGCTGGAATAGTGATGGCTTGAGCCTGCAAGAGCTCGCATTTGAGGAGAGCTCACCCTTGAATATATGTTTATACCACTTTGAAATTCTGAAAACCAGCTCACAAGTTTAATAAATATATTTTTTAAAAAATTAGTCCAGCCAGTTGCAAAGGCTCGATATTGGCAGTGACTTTTTTTTTTTAGTGAAATGTCATATACACAAAGAATATGGAGAGAGAGGCTTCTTGAAGACTCGAGAAGCATCATGGGGGAGCTTCCCACTCTGTCAGCATCTCTCTCTTAGTATGTTCATGGCTGATTCCTGTTTTTTTGCTGTTGGATATTCTAATGTTTAATGTCACTTATTGTTCTGATGTTTGGATGTCTTGTTACTGGTAATTAAATGTGATTGAGTTTTATTATTTCAATTATTGAAAGCTGGAAGCTGCCTTAGTGATAGTGTGGAGGTATAAATATCTTAGATAAATAAATACTTCTATTTATATTTATATACATGCCACATACACCAAGAAATCTCCCCTCCAGACTGGCAGTAATATATGTTATTGTAGCAGTAATTTTCAACAATGTAAGAATTTTTTTAAGGCTGATGGATCTGCAAAGTAATATTGTATTGCATCTTTTCAATTGCGTTCACCATATACCTGTTGAAAGCTTTTCTTAAACATCTTACATTGCATGTAACCTTCCTTCTAATAATATATCAAACACTAGCATCAAAGATCCACATATTTTTTAGCCAGACAAGGTCTTCTATTCTATTTTTTTTATTCAAAAGGCTTCCAGCATACTTCAGTTGAAAAGAGACACACATCCATAACATCAGTTGAAATGGTTTACTGTGGCGTTCCTCCTGCCCAGTCCTATCCAGCTGCCTCTCTGCCATTGTGATGTGAGCTGTATATCCTTGAGAGCCAGTGTGGTGTAGTGGTAAAGAGCAGAGGATTCTAATCTGGAGAACCAGGTTTGATTCCTCACTCAACCACATGAAGCCTGCTGGGTGACCTTGGGCCAGTCACAGTTCTCTCAGAGCTCTCTCAGCCCCACCTACCTCACAAGGTGCCTGTTGTGGGGAGAGGAAGGAGACTGTAAGCCACTTTGAGACTCCTTAAGGTAGAGAAAATCGGGGTATAAAAACCAGCTCTTCTTCTTCCACTCTTCTTCTCAGCATTGGAAGCAGATGAGGGATTTTATCACCTTCTTCCTCCTTTCCCCTGCAGTGGCTCTTGTAGTCTTATTATTTTACCTGTTTATACCCATGAGTCCCTAATTGGTACAAAGATGGATAAATGTATTCTTTGCTTGTGTATACCTGTGTACTACACCAAATATGCACTATGAAAAAGCAGCTCTAATGCATTGATTAGTTGTGGCAATTACAGCGAAACCAATTTGACAGTTATCTACTCCAACATGTAGCATCCCAAGATGTCTGAGACAGAGCTTTCAGGACCAGTTTCAGCAAATGCTGTAAGGCCGCTTCCCAGCATTTTTTTGCTCCGGGGGGGGGGGGAGAATAAGTGTGACGGAATATTACAAAAAATCCCTTTGTTTTACCAGAACTGTCTGTAGCATGCACCACCACAAGATTCCACTTGTGGGGAGAACAGGGTACAAAGAAAGTCTGAGTTTTTTTGGTTTTTTTCCTGCACTCCATTGGCACTATTATCATAGCATTGGCCACAAATATTAGACACCAACAATCTATACTTTTTATCACCCTATCCAACACAATGCTTGCAAGATCTTTTCCTTGTATTTGTGACATGCAGACTTTTTTTTCAAAAACTCCTTGATGTGTACTGATTTGCTATTAACAAAGAGAGGGGAAATGTGTGTGAAAAGAGTAAGCAAATTGTCCCTTGGCACCTTGGTGAAAGTTGGAGACTTATCCATGTATTCTGTCATAAGAATCCACTGTCAGATACATGAGCAGGCAGCAAGTAGAAGGGAGCTTCCATACATTTGCATATTATGGACTCAAGTCCTCTTGAAAGCCATCTAGTATCTCTCAAATGCAATGTTAGAAGAGCTTATCAAACCATTAGAACAAAGTTTGAGTCCAGTGGCACCTTTAAGACCAACAAAGTTTCATTCAAGGTATACGCTTTCCTGTGCAAGCACACTTCTTCAGATAGTGTGTGTGTGTTTTCACCGTATCTGAAGATGTGTGCTTACACGTGAAATCTTATACCTTGAATAAAACCTTTTTGTCTTAAAGGTGCCATTGGACTCAAACTTTGTTCTGCTGCTTCAGACTAACATGGCTACCCACCTGAATTTATAAAATCATTGTATGGCTTAAAATGTAGCCTCTACTGGCAATACTATTTTAATATGCATATTATCGATGACAGAGTATGTGTAAAACTTGTCACTTTGCGTTTACGTATTTCCACTTTTCATCCCTGTTGATATCTTCACAAAATTTTCTTACAAAAATGGATATGCAATTTTTGCAAAGAAGGTCTATTGTGAACTGTATGAATATTATTTTCCATTATGCCACGTTGTTCACCATTTAAAAGCACAGGCAGCTACATGAAATATAAATGAATCTGAAACAGTGGAAGGGCACATGCCTTGCCAAGGATCCCAGGTTGCAACTCCAGATGAAGGACTTTAGGCAGTAGATGTGAGAAACATCATTGGTTGTGATTTTGGGGCAGCTGTTACCAGTCTGAATCAGCAGCCCTGGCCAAGATGGACCCATGAGCGATCTCAGGAAAGGCAGTTTTGGATGTCTGCTGTTCTTTCACATCACGTACACAGTTGGCTTAATTGCACAAGGCTCTTTCTGGTGCTCTGATGATAACATTTGCAAACTTGCCACCCATTCCAAACATTTATCCACAACAGAAAATGTGTACTTTCTCTTTAAAGAATAGACAATGACAAATATTTGTATCTTCCCTTCCGACAATATTTCCACTAGTCTGTAAAATCTATAAACCTTTTCCCCATTTTTTCCATCTCAAATAATGGTTTTATTCACTTTCTGGTTTCCACCAAACTAATTTATCTTACATCAAATCTCCCCCCCCCCATACCTGATAGTCCTGAATAACAGGACTATGCTTCCAGTGCATCTAGGGTAAAATAACACTGTGTTCTATGCCCAAAGATGGAAAAGAGGCAAAAGGTTACTGTCAAGGCGCTACTAGTAAGAATAGATCTGTAATGTACCGTGTAAATTACCCGCACTGACCTGTAGAATCATTCATCAAGAAGCAGTGTAAGTCCAAACAAAAATAATGGCTTGTTCTTGGGTGCATGTGGGGGGGGGGAATCAGGTATTAAATCTGTCTGAACACATAGAGGCCTCTGCCCCAAACACTAAATATTTCAAGTTGCATGCTGACCTTTTCTGCCCCTTTTGCATGTGTTTCTCTTTGCTTACAAAATGTTCTAGTGAATGGAAATGTTGTCAATTAAGTAAAAAGGGTGTTCTTATCAACCTTTTCATGTGAGGAATTTAATGACATTTTAAGGTTAAAGCAAAAGTCAAACATTGATTTGTACAGTCTGCCTTTAATGTGGCTAATGAATAGAGTTTTCTATAAAACCTTTGTAATCCTTATAAAACCTTAAGATAACAAAAAATTTAAAAAGAACACTGCAAGGTTTTTTCTTGTAAAAACTTTCAGCATTGACAATGTGGCAAGAAAGAGAAGAAAAACTGAGGCACACCCTGATGGGAAAATGCAGGGAAATGATTTAGAGCATGATCCATTCATATCAGGAGGACAGCACCAATACGCAGGGCATTCTGCAAAACTTCTGTTTTCCCTTCCTTGCTGCCTGTATGGTTCAGAGCACAAGGTGTTGGCCTCAGGTAAAGCTGGACGGGGGACAAGAGAAGCATAGGCCTTCCATTCCTCATAACAGCCTTTTTCGGTATGTACGTTTAATTTTTAATATAATACCTTTTTGTTGTTGCTGTTTATCAAGTCCATACAAAAGTTAGACGGAACTCCCCCACACATGTAGGGTTGCCAACTCTGGGTTGGCAAATCACTGGATATTTGGGGATGGAGCCAGGGGAGGGGAGGGTTTGGGGAGGGGAGGGGAGGGATCACAGCTGGTTATAATGCCATAGAGTCCAGTCCACCCTCCAAAGGAGCCAAGCTCTCCAGAGGAACTGATCCCTGTAGACTGGAAATCATTGTAATTCTAGGAGATCCCCGGCTCCACCTGGAGACTGGAAACTCTTTATACACATTAATTTCCAATTAAAAATCAGCACAGTTAAATAGCACATCGTCCAGCAGCAACATAACCAACAGAATGCAAACAACCTAGGTGAACTATACTGTAGAGCAGTGTTCCTGTTAAGCTGTGCTACGTGTCGTGAGTGCACTGACTTCCAGCCCCCAGTGCACAGATTTTTTCTCTCAGCGCAGGGGTCTGAGTAGTGGGTGGCCCTCCTCTCCTGCTTTAGCCCCCACCTGCACTGCAGAGGGTGCCTACTCCTGGCAGCCCTCCTCCTGGCCGAGTAGTGCAGCTTGGGAGCTGCTGCCCTGCTGACCAAGGCACTGCTGCTGCCACCAAAGCCTGAGCCGCCCTCCCGCCAACACTGCTGTGCCCAGCAATCCTGCAGCAGCTGGGGAGTCACCACATTTACAGCCTCTGGCCAGGAATGGGCCCGATGCAGGAGCAGGCCCCTCGATGGGAGGATGGAGGTCTGGGCAAGGGGGTAGCAGAGCCAGGCTTGGAGTGCTGGTGCCCAGGTTCTTGCTTTGAGGGGTGGTTTGGTGCCACCCTGCCTGGGCCCAGGTCACATTCCAGAGTCATCAGAGGGACTCATTTTCCTGCCATCTGGTTTAAACTGGGCTGCTGGAGAAGTGAGCCCCAGGAGCCCCTGTGCCACCAGGAGCACATTGCTCCTGGTGGCACAGAAGATCCAGGGATTGCTTTCTCCTGCAGTCTGCTTGAGGAGAAGCGAGCCCCAGGAGCTCCTGTGCTGCATGACGCACATCTGGCACCCTCCTAGGGAAGTCTGGGGGGTCATCCATGAAGGGCACCATCCTGAAAAGCTGCCCCCCATGTCTACAGGCCTGCCCTGTTCCCAGACAATTGAGGGCTTTAAAGATTAAAAGCAGTCTTTTGATTTTGGGTTGAAAATAATAGGTAGCCAGTGTAGCCGCCCCCCCATGGTATTGGTTTATGAGATCATAATTGCTGGCTTTATCAATGATCTGGTCAAGACATTCTGAATTAATTTTGAAACAGTCTATCCAGCTCTGTATTCCCTGTTCTGACTGACAGTGGCTCTCTAGGATCTCAGACAGCAAAAATCTTTCACATCACCTGCTATTTTGGGTCCTTTTAGTGGAGAGGCCAGTGAATAAAGGGGCGAGCATAATTCAGTAGCAGGGTACATACTTTGCATACAAGAAGTCCAAATTCAGTATCTGTTCATCTCCAGATAAAGTGTAGTAAGTGCTGAAAAAAGGTTGTTCGCTTTTTGAGATCCTAGAGAGCCATTGACAGTTAGTTTAGATGGACCAGTGGGTTAGATCACATTCCACTTCTATTCACAGCACCAAGAACCTTCCCCCAAGAGACTATTGTACTAGAGAAAAGCACCACCATTAGTGGAATAAATTTGCAGCATTCAGCATTATTGGTCTGAGTACCAGATGCTAGGAATAAACAACCAAAAAAGGCCATAACTTTCATGCCTGGCTTGCAAGCTTGAAGTCCAGCCAGTCAACATTGGGAACAGAAAGCTGAACTTGATTCAGCGAGACATTTCTTAGATTGTCCAACATCTTGTCTCAAGACAATGTCACAGGAGTTACCTATGGATGAATTGTCTCAAGTGTCTGTGTTCCCAGCTACTAAACTTACAAATGTAAAATTCTGTCTACTTTGACTGGGAAAAGCTGTCCAGAATATGTTTTTAAAAAACTTTTTAAATTAAATTTTCAAAGTTTCAAAATACATACAACATATTTTTCATATTGGTATACAAGTATAACATCTGTAATAAATCAAATTGAAGGAGACAGGAGTTTAACATGAAATATAAACCATCAAACATCTTATTATGCAAGTGCAGAGCAATGTCAGACACATTTAAAGATGTGAAAGTTTAAATAACATTGTCAACAAGAATTGTAAATTGGTATATTTATCTATTACCTACTCAATATAATTGAACTCAGAATATCTGATAGAGAAAGGTCTTCCCTTCACCTGTTACCTGAAATTCTTTACAACTGTAATTCAGAAAGGTTTTTTTACTGGCTTAATATGGCAAGACTCAGTCTGTCCATACATGTCCAGAAGCACTTATGATCATGCCTCCAAATTTGCTACCTAGGACAGCTGATCAGAGTTGAAGAGTATTGGCCTTAAGACTTGAGTACCTAACATGACTAATGGTGACATAGCTGACAGAGGTGTACAAAAACACAGTGGATGTCTTTGAGCCACCTGGAAGTTTAAAAATAAAACACCTAATCAGATATCATGCTTAGTTTCAGATGAACTGAACTGATGTGTTTTATTTCAGACAATGCAGGTTCAGGAGACAATGGCAGACATCTAAGATTCTGTTAATGCCCCCTTCCAGCATTAAAAGTTTCTGGATATGAATACAAATCAACAGTAAAAGCTGCCTGAACACTGGCAGAATTTCTAAGCATGAGAAAGCAAAATCTGTAAGAAATATGAGTGTTCTGTAGAAGACACAGAAAACATACAAATTAAGTATGCCTGGAGGCAACATCACACTGGTCTTGTACAATTGTTTGTACATAAAAGTACTATTCTAATAATCTTTTTCACATACATACACACTAGCTCCCACTCAGTTTATTTCTGTATATCTAAATGCCTTTGTGTACAGAGGCAGAATGTCTCAGAATACCAAATGCCTGAGAAAAACAGGAGGAGGGAAGAATATAAGGAGAAATATGGGTGAAAACAGGATTAAGGCTGTGATCATACGTGCAATTAGACCCGACATAGGCATGGATGCTGGGCAGATTTAAAGGGCGTGATCAGACAAGAACATCTGGGAAGTGCCCCGCAGCTGTCGGCAACCCATTCTGCTCTACCACAGAAGCTAAGTTAAAAGACACCGGGGAAAATCCGATAGGAAATGGGTTGTGGAGGGTCACGGATGGACTTTCCCGTGTCTGATCACTGCAGTGTGCTCTCATGGCATTAGGATGGTCTGAACTGGGCATCCTGACTCTGTACTGTTGTCCCCCCCCCCTTCACAGTATGCACATCATCACAAACTCCATAGGGACCTTAAGTGCAGAGGTGCAATTCATTGATTCCTCATTTAAACACATGGGGGGGAAATGGCACACCCAAAAAATGACTCACCCACAGTTGCGTCTGATCACACACTGACGGGCTGTGCCTGCAGCTTCGAAGGACGGTGTGATCGTGCAACTGTGGGTCAAATTCTTCTGGAGGAAATAACCTCACAACCACCCCCATTTTATCTGGTGTGTGTGACCACAACCCAAGGCAGCATAAAGGGGTAATGTATAATTGGCACCCTACTTGTATCTCCCTTGAAAAGCTGGGAGCTTCATCTCCAGCTTGATGGTCTTCCAGAACATCAGGACAGCTGCTGTTCGAAATAAGATAGACCTTGATCTGACCCAATTCATATATATTTTCCTTTCTTTAATTAGATAAAAAGAAAGATGGATACACATGTGCAGTCAAAAACTTAGTAATCCCTGCTGTCTGTCAGAGTAGGCAGTGCTGACTTTGGTAGACCAGTGAGATGACTCACTATGCTGCCTTCTACTCTACTCTGACAGACAGCAGGGCTCCAGTTTCCAAGATTGGAACCCCACTGACAGCATATATCCAACCAGTGCTTCACCTGCTGCACTGGCTCCAGGCGGAATTCTGGATCAGGTTCAAGGTTCTGGTACTGATCCTCAAGGCCCTAAATGGTCTGGGACCCCATCTCCTGGTATATCCCCCTAAGAGCATTACACTCAGGAGAGAAGAAATTACTGGTGGTCCCTGGCCCAAAGAGCATCCGACGGTATGTGTGGGACTCCCTCTCCCCCTTTTCAGCCCTGACACCAATCTGGTAGATGAATGACATCCGAGCCCTGTGGGACCAAATGCAGTTCCACGGGGCTTGCAAGACAGAGATGTTCTGCCAGGCTTATGGTTGAGAACACCAATGGGTTCCTCTTCAGCCTGGGTCCTTCCCCCTTTTCCCCCTATGGGGAAAGGACATTAATTTATGTCTCTTTATGCACCATCTGTAATTACTAGTTAGCTTTTTAAGCTATTTTAAATTCTGATTTATTATTTTTAACTACTTGTAAATTGTATTTTTTTTTGAAAATGTTGTTCTTCACCCTAAGCCCTGTTTGCAGGGGAGGGCAGGCTATCAATCAAATTTAATAAATAAAAAATAATAAGATGTTGACTCAGTGTACAACTCCAATTAAAAAAGGCAAATATTATGCTGGGGATTATTAGGAAGGGGGATGAAAGCCAGTATCATAATGCCCCTCTGATGTGGCTTCATTTGGAATACTGTGTACTGTGTACTGTGTACTTCATTTGGAATACTGTGTACTGTGTACTCTGATGTGGCTTCATTTGGAATACTGTGTACAGTTCTGGTCAGTGCACCTCAAAAAAGATATTATAGCATTGGATATGGTGCAGAAAAGGGCAACTCAAATAATTAAGGGGCAGTCCTCTAGCCAGGAATTTTCCCAGGGGGAGCCAATTAAATTAGAGCAGTGAGATCTGGACGCATCACCTGCAGCACCAAGAGTTCCTCATGCCACAGGAGCCCACATTGGTGCCAGAGGCCTGAACAAGCAACAGATCCTGGACCCAGCTATAACTCTCTGGAAGAAGGAAGCAGGAAGGCTCCTCCTGCCTCAGCTGCTCATTAGCCTGGGTC
This sequence comes from Gekko japonicus, assembly GCF_001447785.1. Classification (NCBI taxonomy): domain Eukaryota; kingdom Metazoa; phylum Chordata; class Lepidosauria; order Squamata; family Gekkonidae; genus Gekko; species Gekko japonicus. The sequence continues at coordinate 131,720 of NW_015166452.1, read as the reverse complement.
GCTCAGAGCCTAGGAGCAGCAAGGTTTAGATTTTTAAAAATTTCCTGGACAGCTGATGGAGAAAAAGATGGGAGGGAGGGGAGGGTTGGCAAGGATGAGGCAAGCCAGCAAGGGCTGCCTGGAGGCCACCACCATGAGGATGCAGTGCAACTGAAGAAGAGGAGGTGGCAGCAGACAAGCGGCTGAGAAGCAGCCGTTGTGGCAAGAGGAAGAGCAGCTGCTGCAGCTGCAGTGGTGGGCAGCCACATAGCCAGGCTCAGCGTGGAGGAGCTGGGAGGCACCTTTCCCTGCCTCTCTTTCTCTTGCTCACTGCACCTTACTGCTGCTTCCTCCTGCTGGATGATCTGGAAGAAGCATGAAGAGCCGCCGGGGTAACGTACAAGAAGAGTGGGTGGTGGCACTGAAAATCTGATAGGGGGCACTGCCCTCAGTGCCCCACCAATGGCTACAGCCCTGTTAAGGGGATGGAATCCTTTCCCTAGTTTGGACAAGTGACATTTTTAGCTTGGAAAAGCGACAATTGAGGGAATGACATGATAGAGGTTTACAAAATTATGCATGGGATAGAGAAAGTAGAGAAAGAAGTACTTGTCTCCCTTTCTCACAATACAATAACTCATGGGCACACAATGAAATTGATGAGCAATCATCTTAGAACAGATAAAAGGAAGTACTTCTTCACCCAACGAGTAATTAACACATTGAATTCACTGTTGATGGAAGTGGTGGTAGCTACAAGCATAGACAGTTTTAAGAGAGGATTGGATAAACATATGAAGCAAAGGTCCATGAGTGGCTGTTAGCCACAAGGTATAGATGGAACACTGTCTGGGGCAGTGATGCTCTGTATTCTTGGTGCTTGGGGGGCAACAGTGGGAGGGCTTCTGGGTTTCTGGCCCCACTGGTAGCCCTCCTTTTAACTAGAGATTCCAGGGATTGAACCTGGGATCTTCTGCATGCCAAGTAGATGCTGTACCACTGAGCTTTCAGAACTAGCTGTTGAGTACACATGTTCTGCACCAGGGACCTTTTGCTAAACCCTTCTAAGGGATGTTCATATGACACCATTGCACTACAAAAACTGGTCTAAGCATCGTCTTCCAGACATTTCGTAGTATCATTTACGATGGTAAACCATTTTTTTAATGGAAGCAGGCTGGCGTATACCCAAGTGTGAACTCTCCACTTCAGAAATGAATCACCATTCTCTCCTATGCTTCCTGAAGTTATTTCTCCCAAGTGATATTCAGAGTCAGGATATTGGATCCCATTCAGTTCCACTTTGCCTGTTAGCTAGCTCTTCCTCTTCCTGGATTTTATCATTTGACCTCAGAGTGAGCAAGAAATAATGCTTCTTGATTGCATGTTCTGTAATCACTTTTTACTGATTGATGCCTGTTATGCTTTCTCAGAAGTGTTGTTCTTTGTGTAAATTAATGTCTTATGAGGTCAAGATGCTGGAGCCATAACTTCATCTTTTGATGTTCGCGGGCACCCGCCTTTCTGTGTTCAACATCTTTTAATCAAATCTGTGGGCACTTTGATTCATTTAAGAAGGTCTTTTGCAGACATTACCCAGATAGTAAATCACATTTCCTACCGCTTCATAATTATTTGTTTCATGATAAATAATAAATGTTTGCTAAAAGATCTTTACAAATGGATGTAACACTGAAGATGGCCTTTCATTCAAAAATGGGTTTGAGGTTTTGCAGTCACTGAAGAGAAATGTGGTGACCTTTAGAAAAAAAAATAAAGTATCATAGTTTGTAGGCAGGGTGCTCAATCATTCCTTTGTTTCCTGGTGTCACTGTATTATCCCCTTGGGGGTTTAAGACAGTTACAGAAACATAGTGCAAAGTTGTGTTCAGGAATGTAGCTGATAATGCACATTTCCACCCTTAGTAGGGGTGCTTTCTGGTGATGAAACTTAGTATCAGTTTATCAGAAATCAAGTGGTACAGCTTCTTCTGGGCTGTACCATTTCAGACTGCAGGTGAACAGCTGGTCCGTTTGAATCCTCTGCCACATAAAAACACTCTACACCAGGGGTCCTCAAACTACGGTCCGCGGGCCACATGCGTCCCGCCAAAAACATTTATCCGGCCCGCCAGGTGTTTATTTATCCTGCAATAGGGTCTCCTCTGCGGATTCCACCAAGGGCTCCTGGGAGGGATGCGCGGCAGCGCGGGCGAGGGCTGTCTGAAGACCCCTGCTCGGACCGGGAAGGGGACTGGTTGGCAGTCGCGCTCCCCGTCGAAGGGGCCTTGTTCCCGTGTCCAGCATAGCCGGCGAAATACTCCTTGAGTCTGGAGTCGGGCAGCACCCTGGTGGTGAAGGGGCTGGAGGCAGGCGGCTGGGGCGACCCCTCGGCGGGTTCGGGCTTCTTCTGATACAGCAGCAAGAGCTGGAGCAGCAGCATGAGGCAGGAGCAGAACAGAGCCGACAACAGCTCCCATACACTGACAACATCATCGCACCTCGCCTCAGTGCTTCTCGCTGCCTCAGATACACGCGCCACCTCGCGCTGCACCCGACGGCAACACAGCCAGACCCTCCACCTTTATTGTGTGGGGGCGGCGACCTGAGGGGACCCGAAGCTCTCTGGCGCTTTCTCAAGCTGCCCCAGTCAACCGCCCTCTTTGGCCCGCTCCGCCTCACATGGCAGCGGCATCCGAGTCTTTCCTTCTTTCTCCTCCTCCCGGACAGGCGAAACCAACTGCCA
>NW_015166452.1:127533-128721 GCF_001447785.1 Gekko japonicus | reverse complement strand
TATAAATACACATTGATGGGGTCTGAACTGGCAGAGACTGAGCAAGAGAGAGATCTTGGAGTCCCTGGCCTAAACTCACTGAAAATGTTGAGACAGTGTGTGACTGCAATAAAGAAGGCCAGTGCTATGCTGGGGATTATTAGGAAGGGTATTGAAAACAGATCAGCCAATATCATAATGCCCCTATATAAATCAATGGTGCGACCTCATTTGGAATACTGTGTGCAGTTCTGGTCACCACACCTTAAAAAGGATATGATAGCTTTGGGAAAAGTGCAGAAAAGGGCAACTCGAATGATAAAAGGGTTGGAACACTTTCCCTATGAGGAAAGGTTAAGGCGCTTAGGGCTCTTTATATATATATATAACCGAAATGTCAGGAATTGGGCATCAAAGTAAACTCCTCCGATCTGAAACCCAGAGTGATACAGCCCAGCAGAGTCTTATTCCTCATGACTCTGTTGGCAAGAGATGAACATCAAGGCAAGAGATGTTCAGAGGTGGTTTGCCATTGCCTGCCTCTGTGTAACGACCCTGGACTCACTTGGTGATCACCCACCCAAACATTATCCAGGACTGATCTTGCTTTGCTTCCAAGATCTGATAAGATCAGGCTAGCCTGGGCCATCTACAACATTCAAATACTAAACCTGCCTTTTCTCAAGTAATATAAAAATGCAGATATAGCATCTGATACTATGGAGACAAGAGTGCAGCATCTGACTGTCCTTTGGAAACTTAAAAGCCACCTTTTCTTTGGTACTATTTTATAATACTACAAATTGTTCCCATGTTAGACCATAGCAAGAAAACTTTTTTTGTTTAGTATTCAAGCCATTTTATCTCTTGCCAGCAGACTAGAATATTTTTGTTCAGCTTCAAATGACTTTTATTTCTATAAGAAAACATTTTTATATTCAAGTTATAAGACATTTTTTCCTTAGTCATCTGTACTAGGTTTTCTCAGCATCTAAAACCAGTATACTGTTTCCATTACTTTTCCTACACTTATTCAGTGTATGTCGAAAGAAAGAAAGAAAGAAAGAAAGAAAGAAAGAAAGAAAGAAAGAAAGAAAGAAAGAAAGAAAGAAAGAAAGAAAGAAAGAAAGAAAGAAAGTCTCACTAGCCCACTAACCTGTTAGTGTTCTTTGAGGGAGTGAACAAATATGTGGACAAGGGGGACCCAAT
>NW_015166452.1:125180-126712 GCF_001447785.1 Gekko japonicus | reverse complement strand
CTTGTGGACACTCAATGAAATTGCTGAGCAGTCGGGTTAGAACAGATAAAAGGAAGTACTTCTTCACCCAAAGAGTGATTAACACATGGAATTCACTACCACAGGAGGTGGTGGTGGCAACAAGCATGGACGGCTTCAAGAGGGAATTAGATAAAGATATGGAGCAGAGGTCCATCAGTGGCTATTAGCCACAAGGTATAGATAGGAACTCTCGGTCTGGGGCAAGTGATGCACTGTATTCTTGGTGTTGGGGGGGGCAGTGGGAGGGCTTCTAGTGTCCTGGCCCCCACTGCTGGACCTCCTGATGGCACCTGATATTTTTGGCCACTGTGTAACAGAGTGTTGGACTGGATGGGCTATTGGCCTGATCCAACATTGGCTTCGCTTATGTTCTTATGTGAAGAAAGTGGGGCTATTGAGATACAAAGACAATTATAGAGCATTCGTGCATTTTAGAGATTTATAAAACTATAAGTAGTGTGTGAAAGAGGGATATTTTTCTCCATTTGTGATAATATTACCAAATGGAAGAGATGGTGTGATGGCCACTAGTTTGGATAGGTTTTTAAAAAATCAGGGACTTCTGTAAATTCACAAAGGATAGGAGTGTCAATTGCTACATAATGATACCCAACCATAACCATATTCTTCATGCTCTGTGCAGGCAAAGAGACATTTGGTTGGTTGCTATTTAGAAACATAATGTACGTCAAGATGGGCCACTGGGAAAGAGTTGTAGTTTTCTTTCCTTTCTTCGTAGATGTAGTTCCCAATTTTTCGTTGTAGTTTGTAGTTTATTAAAAAAATGCAATAAAAAATCCCCTCCGGGGGGGCCTAAAAAAAACTGCTGGCAGTCCCTGGCATGAAAAACATCCACTTAACCTCAACCAGAGCCAGAGCCTTTTCAGGTCTTGCACTGGCCTGGTGGAATGCTGTCCCAAGTGACATCTGAGCCATGCAGGATCTAATGCAGTTCTGCAGGGCCTATAAAATGGAGCTGTTCTGCCAGGCCCGTGGTTGAGGTGGTGGAAAATTTCATCAATATTGCCCTCCCCCTACTCTGTACGTATGTCCACCAGTTATATTATCATAAATAAATAAATAAATAAATAAATTCCACCATCCACAGAAACACATGATGCATAATCTCCATTGAGATGTATTGCTTGCCATCTGACTGTTCAGTTTTGATTGTGTTCAGGGCTCTAGTCGGGGGGGAGCTCTCAGGTACGGAGCTCCGGAAGAGAACCTCTAGGGGGCGGGGCGGTCTCGTGGTGAAGCCCCGCCCCCTTCTTTACCCCGCCCTCTGCTTCGATCCTCATTCCGTTTGGGAATGAGGATGAAGCAGGAGGGTAAGTAGCCGGGCCTTCTGACACACTTCCGGTGATGTCAGGGGGTGTGGCCTTCTGTCACTTCCGGTGATGTCAGGGGGCGTGGCATATGCAAATAAGTTATGCTAATGAGTTATGCTAATGAGCTCCGGCAGCTCTTTTTCTACAACAAGACCCCTGAATATGTTACTGATTAATGTA
>NW_015166452.1:117637-123345 GCF_001447785.1 Gekko japonicus | reverse complement strand
ATTATTTTTAAAGTCTCAGTCAGTTGGAGCTGCTGAGTTGCAAGATTCTGGTTTAGAGTCATCAGCTGTTGTTTGATGTTAGTCATCTGGTCCAGCAGAGGGCACAAGGGAACTGCCAACATTTTGGAGAACTCAGTGACCTCTTCCAGTCGAGGGCTCATGGTCCCGGCTAGTTTCACTTTTGCTGGTTTGTCTTTCTCTGCCCTCTTCCCTGCCATCTTTATAGATAGTTTACTTTTATGAAAACTTGCTAAAGTCTCTGAAATACACCCATACACTTATCCGCACTCTGGTAAGTCTCTCAAAACAGATTTCAAAACTTTTTCTTCCACTCCCCCCTTAGGATTTCATTGTTTAATTCATGTGCATGGGAGGGGCCCCTCCCCCGCTCGCTTTTTTCACCATTCCCAGGGGGTAGCTTTCTTTTTAAATTCTCATTTCGCTTTAACCCGACTTGCACTCTGGTAAGTCTCTCAAAACAGATTTCAAAACTTTTTCTTCCACTCCCCCCTTAGTATTTCATTGTTTAATTCATGTGCATGGGAGGGGCCCCTCCCCCCGCTCACTTTTTTCACCATTCCCAGGGGGTAGCTTTCTTTTTAAATTCTCATTTCGCTTTAACCCGACTCACTGTTCATTGTTGGTCATACGACCTCGCTCGGCACAAGTTCAAAACGCTCATTCTCCGACACTTGTCCCGGTCAGTGGCTCTAGATCCATATGGACACTCAGTGGCAGGACCGTCGGGGCAGAGGAGCACCTCAATTCCCCAGCATCGCGCTGGTGAAGAGGTCACCCCTTAAAAGCCCCATGGCTAGGAGCCTTTTGCCAAGGCTCCGGGGGGGGTAGTGACCCATTGCCCCCCCCTTTCCACTGGTGCGCAGATCACATCCCCAGGAGGTCCAGGAGGTGCGTCCACCAGTGTGTTGCTATAAACCGGAAGTCGACTGCCAGCAGATTTTGATCCATTGAGTGTAACATTTTTGGGGGGACATGCCAGGAGAGATGGTTTCGAAAATATGTTAATCCCAGACTGCATCAGACTCCTAATAGGGCTTTAAAGGTCAAAAAGAGTGCCTTGAACTTGATGTGGTATTATAGGACAAGGTACCAGTGAATGTGATTTATTATTGTGATTTCTGATTTTTTTTTTTACATGTAGAATGACAGCTGTCACTATGCCTTATTAGGAGTCTGATTAAAGTGAATTTAGACTTTAATATTTATCCCAGACAGCAGAGCTGTAGTGTAGAATTAATTAGAATATTATTGTAATAGTTAAAGGTCCTTTCCTTAGAAAATAATGGAATGGAATGTACATTTGAAATTATAAGCTCTTCAGCTAAAGGACATCTGAGAAGTTGAGCTATGAGAGAGAAAGAGTCTCAGTGTTCTCAAAACAAATATTTTCTTGTGTAAAGCAGAGGATCTGGCCCCAGAAGGTCTGCAAAGAGCTAAGTTTTATGGATCTTATCAGGAAACTCCCTAGTTTCATGCTGAAGCAAATAAGCCAGGAATGATGCCAGAAGGAGGCCCTGCTGTTCATTGATGTTTTTTACTGTTACAGGACCAGATAAATTGATGCAATTATTGACACTTAAGATCCAAATAGGGGTTCATCAATAGAGAAATGCCAGCTAAAATGATGCTTTGATTATGAGACCTGTTGGACACCAATGAAAGATTTCTTAATGTAAAAACTGTAATGATGTCACTTGGGGTATAAGACCTATTGCCCTTCCTGGTTGGGGCAGAATACAGCTTGGTGTTACTGGATGCCAAGGTATCCAGTCCTGTATTTTCCTGATTATTGCAATAAACAGATATTTAGCCTCTCCCTGGACTCCGTGTGACTCCCACATGGGGCACAGATTTGTGCATCAGTATTCCACCTGGAGCCAGTGCAGCTGGTGGAACACTGGTTGAATGTGTGCTCTTGAAGGTGTTCCCATGAGAACTCACACCACTGCATTCTGGACCAGTTGAAGTTTCCAGATCAGCCTCAAGGGTAGTCCTGCATGGAGCAAATTACAGTAGTCTAGCCTGGAGGTGACCATTGTGTGAATCACTGTGGCTAAGTCAGGGGGAGAAAGGAAGGGGACCAGTTGCTTGAACCGTCGTAGATGAAAAAAAGCAAGTCTAGCAATGTTTGTGATCTGAGCCTCCACTGAAAGGGAGGCATCCAGAATCACACCCACACTGTTGGCATTGAAGTCAATGGCACATTATCCCCCCAACTCAGATACAGGACCTCCATCTTCAGCGGATTTTATCTCAACTGGCTCTGCTTCAACCAGCCAACCATGGCTTCCGAACCCTTGGCCAAAATATCTGGGGCAGTATTTGGCCATCCACCCATTAGCAGATATAGCTGGTTGTCAGCATACAGATGGTAACCCAGCCTGAAACTCCATACTAACTGTGCAAGGGGACGCATGTAGATGTTGAATAACACTTGGGAGAGGATTGCCCCTTGAGGGACACCACATACCAGAGGGTATCGTGGTGAAACCCTCTCCCCAAGCACCACCATCTGTCCCTGACCATGGAGAAATGAGATGAACCACTCCAAGGCTGTCCCACCACTATTAACAACTGCAACAGCCTGTAGAGCCTGGTCCCCAGTTGGTTATTGATAGCCTAAGGAAGATCAGTGAGCTGGAACTTAAACAACTATGGAATGCACTCACACGGTAATGCCATCATTACGACATCAAACAACAAAGCTAGCACTTTAACATTGTATTGTTTTAATGAATTGTTTTTAAATGTTTTATGAACCTTTGATTGTTATTGTGAATTTTATCCCATGTAAGCCACCCTGAGCCTTCTGCAGTGGGGTAGGGCAGGGTATAAATCGTAAAATAAAAAAATAAAAAAACATATCTGCTAGGAGCCTCCATATTCCATCACCACTGGCTTTCACCAGCCATGACAGACATGGGTCCAGGAGGCAAGTGATAGGCTTCAGAGCATCAAGGAATCTGTCAACCTTGGCCTGGGAGAGTTGGCTGAAATGGTCCATTACTTGACCCGAAGATGACCAAAAAGCCCTCCAGTTCACATACTGTATCAATTTTGGCAGGCAGGTTGTGGCGGAGGGACAAGACTTTACCCACAAAATAGCTCACAAAAACCTCACAGCTAATTGCCAAATTGCTAACTTTTTGAGATCCCTCAAGGGGGGGGGAGTTAATGTCGTGATTACCCTAAAAAATTGGATGTGAAGATTAACATCAGGCAGTTTTATAACTATTTAATGACCAGGCATAAAAACTGTCCTAGTGTCCATGGGAAATGTTGAGAACTAAGAAATTTCAGTTTTGTTTCTGGGAGTTCTTTTGATTTACCACTAATAGTCTGTTGTTTTACCAATCCCATACATGCAGAGTTGCTTTCATTAAGGTCTATGGCAATAACAGGGCTCCCAGCAGCAGAGAGACCTTCAGGATACAAGAACTGATTCACAAGCAGAGAGGAAACATAAAAAGAGGCAGGGAAAACAAGAGAACCATTCAGTAGGCCTTGAACAGTTGAGAGTCTACATTACAGTTCTCCTAGAATTCCAATTGACTAAAGATGCCTTGTGTCAATTTTTACATTAAGAAAATGGCTCACACGCTTCTACTTCTCCAGTTCCAAGAGTGAATGGACAAGAAAGTGACATGATGCCACCAAGCCGATGGCCATTTTTAAAATTCTCCTGCCAGCTGCTAGAGCAGCAGTGGAAAATAGGAGGTGTGGGCAGTAGATCCCACCAGGAATATGGCATCCATCCATTCATTCAAAACATTTATTAGCCACCTGTCTACCTTGTGGAACTTAAGGTGGCTTGCAATATAAATAAAATAACAGTTATAAAACACATAAAATACAATAATATAAAGTCTCAATTAAGATTGCCGAGAATAAAAACTAAATTAGTCAAATGCAGTTCTAAATAAAACTGTCTTCTGCTTCCTCCTGAAGATTGAAAGTGAGGGGGCCAGGTTCACTTCCTTTGAGACGTTGTTCCATAATTGTGGGTCTTCCGCTGAAAAGGCCCTCTCTCATGTGCCCACCAGATGAACTTCTTATTTGAGCCATCTTTTTCAGCCTAGAATTTCTGATGCACCCTGATGTCCACGTCACTTCCCCATTCATTTCCATAGAGGGAATTATGTTGTGGGTGCAAACTGATGTGTGCATGCAATACCTATTTATGATTAGGGGTGTGCAAAAAATGTTATTTTGGGGGTTTGGGTATATTGAACCTGAAAAATATTGGTATTTCCCGATATTCCCAAATGACAATACCAGTATGGTATTCAGATTCAGTAAATATTCAAGATTGCTGATTTTTTTCAGCTCCAATTCTATGGGCCCCCAATGGAGGGGAGAAAGGCCACTTAAAGGGCTCACAGTCCCTTTAAATGCCTTCTCCAAACTGAGAGTTCATTCTGAAGGCATTTAAAGGGACTGAGAGCCCTTTAAATGCCCTTTAACTGCAGCTATTCAGTGATCTCAAAAATTCCTTAGTATTTTTGGGATTTTTCTGATTGGCCATTTTCAGATAACTGAATAAGTAGCCCACTCACCAACTGACTGAAAAAATATCTGGGAAATGCTGAATAAGTAGCCCACTTGCTAACTGGCTGAAAAAAAATCCAGAACATACCGATAAGGTATTTTTTGTTGTTGTTCAATTTATGCTGAAAGCACACACCTATTTGGGATTCTGACTTTATGTTGACATGTATTGGGGCTATTGATATATTATTTCCCAGGTAATGCCATCATTACGACATCAAACAACAAAGCTAGCACTTTAACATTGTATTGTTTTAATGAATTGTTTTTAAATGTTTTATGAACCTTTGATTGTTATTGTGAATTTTATCCCATGTAAGCCACCCTGAGCCTTCTGCAGTGAGGTAGGGCAGGGTATAAATCGTAAAATAAAAAAATAAAAAAACATATCTGCTAGGAGCCTCCATATTCCATCACCACTGGCTTTCACCAGCCATGACAGACATGGGTCCAGGAGGCAAGTGATAGGCTTCAGAGCATCAAGGAATCTGTCAACCTTGGCCTGGGAGAGTTGGCTGAAATGGTCCATTACTTGACCCGAAGATGACCAAAAAGCCCTCCAGTTCACATACTGTATCAATTTTGGCAGGCAGGTTGTGGCGGAGGGACAAGACTTTACCCACAAAATAGCTCACAAAAACCTCACAGCTAATTGCCAAATTGCTAACTTTTTGAGATCCCTCAAAGGGGGGGGGGGAGTTAATGTCGTGATTACCCTAAAAAATTGGAATGTGAAGATTAACATCAGGCAGTTTTATAACTATTTAATGACCAGGCATAAAAACTGTCCTAGTGTCCATGGGAAATGTTGAGAACTAAGAAATTTCAGTTTTGTTTCTGGGAGTTCTTTTGATTTACCACTAATAGTCTGTTGTTTTACCAATCCCATACATGCAGAGTTGCTTTCATTAAAGTCTATGGCAATAACAGGGCTCCCAGCAACAGAGAGACCTTCAGGATACAAGAATTGATTCACAAGCAGAGAGGAAGCATAAAAAGAGGCAGGGAAAACAAGAGAACCATTCAGTAGGCCTTGAACAGTTGAGAGTCCACATTACAGTTCTCCTAGAATTCCAATTGACTAAAGATGCCTTGTGTCAATTTTTACATTAAGAAAATGGCTCACACGCTTCTACTTC
>NW_015166452.1:102481-116309 GCF_001447785.1 Gekko japonicus | reverse complement strand
AACTTGCATAATAATAATAATAATAATAATAATAATAATAATAATAATAATAATAATAATAATAATAATAATAATAATATAGTATAACTATTCTGATCAAGCATCTTGAGTGTGTCCTTCCGAATATGTGAGAGGCAGAGAAAACCTATGTCTGGGGCTTCATGTTATTGATTTATTTATTGGTTGGTATTTAGAACAATGCTGTTTCTTGACACCCCTACCACTACATATTACTTTGGACTTCTGATGGTGGTGCTGACCTCAGTGGTAATCGAGGAAACCACACTATACTTCAGCAACCACTGCACAACTGAGGTAAATGTCAGGCGAGACTGTGTGGCTGGAAGCCTGTCCAGGTATGTGCAGAAGTGTACCAAAAGGGCTTGTAAAGAAATTACTGTACAAAGAGGTCCCAGTAAATGGAGAAGCCAAGCAGAAACATTGTGTATTCTCAGAAATTACTGCACTGAAGTCTACAAGTAGTGATGTTCCCAGATTTCACAAAGGTAGTGATCCTGAGCACTGTCAGCCTGCTTACAGCCCATCAGCCTCAAAGGGACTGAACAGCACTCCAACTGTGTATAGGATTTTACTCAGGGTTGACAGCCAATCCATTTAAATTAAATTATCCTGTTTCCTCATTCTGAGGTGTGCTGGTTTTTCATGGAGTCACATCCGTAGAAACTATCGAGACAACTGTTCGTTTATTTAATGTCTCCAAGTCTTCAGTACATTATTTTCTCCTAATAGTAACTTTAAAGTATTTAGAAACACAGAGACCCAATTATTTTATGAAAAGACTAGGTAGGATTTGCCAAGCTGCCTGTCAGACGTAGCCTGCAGTGCAATTCTACCTCTGGCTTCCGTGTGAACCTTCTAGTGATGGCATGTTCTGCTGTGCTCTAGGCCGCTTCTTTGGAGATTCCCAAGGCTCATGCATCTTGTCATCTTGATTAATGTAAAAGCTTTCTTCTTTTTTTCAGTACCAATCATGGCACTCTGCAGTGCTATAGCTTGTACTCTTTTAGGCATATGTGCTCCTGAAGTGCCCTTTATATGAACATTACACATTCTTCTTTTATTCTTGCCTACCTTTGACTGGGGTGGGGGGGAATCAATAAGTGGTGCACAGGGGTCTTGTTGTAGAAAAAGAGCTGCCAGAGCTCATTAGCATAACTCATTAGCATAACTTATTTGCATATGCCATGCCCCCTGACATCACCGGAAGTGACTGAAGGCCACACCCCCTGACATCGCCGGAAGTGTGTCAGAAGGCCCGGCTACTTACCCTCCTGCTTCATCCTCATTCCCAAACGGAATGAGGATCGAAGCAGAGGGCGGGGTAAAGAAGGGGGCGGGGCTTCACCACGTGACCGCCCCGCCCCCTAGAGGTTCTCTTCCGGAGCTCCGTACCTGAGAGCTCCCCCCCGACTAGAGCCCTGGTGGTGCACAATATTTTAAGTTTCTCACAGATTATCCAAGTTTTTGAGAGGCCACTTCAGCTCCTAGACCTTTTGGCATCATTGCTTTTCATCTCAACTGAGATTCATATGCTCGGATTTTGTTCACAGCATATTTTCTTCTCAGGATTTAATCTGAACACAATAGGGCTGCCACGTGGGGGCGGGGGGCGGGTAAACCCCCGCTTTGGAGGCCCGATTTCTGCCACCATGGAATCAGGCCCCAGGGGGAACTCCGTCCCCCAAAGCGCAGCGTGGCTGTGTCACCAGAGGTGATGCAACCATGTCAATCACGTTGGGGGCGTGGCTCCGATCGTCGATCGTCGGAGGGAAAACTCTATGGTTTTCCCTCTGACGATCGGGGCCATGCCTTCAATGTGATCAACGTTGCGCGTCACTTCTGGTGACTTGCTGGCGGCGTGTGCGCACTTCATGCACATGCGTGCGCATCGAGGACTGGCTCCCCCGCCAATAAGAAAATTGGACTTGGCAACCGTAGAACACAAACATTTTGAGGAGGCCTCAATTTTTTCACATTGCTGTTGTCAGGCCTTCTATGTGAACAGTATAAGAGTATAAGGGAGAGCCTACCTTCAGAGGTTTACAATTTAAAAGTTGATACAGGAAAGAGGAGGGAGACAGGAGGGAGGATAAGCAATTGAATTCATTTGAGTTAAAATATACTTAGGCTTAACTTCAGTATGGAATGGGAGATGCCAAAGGCTTTAAGGGAGAGATGGGCTTTGATGGAACTGTGAGGAAGATAGGTCAAAGGGAGCAGGAGACCTTCAGCAAGCTGAGGAAACAAGGTTATAGGCAGGGATATATCAGGGAATGAGAGAACAGAGATATTTATTTATTATACTGCCTTTACAGAAACCTACCTCAGGTGGTTTACAAGATAAAAATAATAAAAACAAAACATTAAAATATATTAGCTATAATCCAGCATTAAAAACCCCAACCCAGTATAATAAAAACATACACCACAAAAATAGGCCACAGGCAGCTTAAAAGAACAGTTTCCAGGAAACAAACAGGGTTAAAAGATCTGCCCCCCCCCCCCGCCGCTGGACCTCCAAGTGACACCTGGATTTTGGCCACTGTGTGATACAGAGCATTGGACTGGATGGGCCACTGGCCTGATTCAGCATGGCTTTTCTTATGTTGTAACCCCTTAATTAAAATTCTGGGTGAACAGAAACATTTTGACCTGGCCTAAAAGAAAAACAATGTAGGCACCAGGTGAGCCTCAGGGGAAGGGCGCTCCATAAGTGAGGTCCCACAGCTGAAAAAGCTCTGTCTCTGTTTGTCACCCACCTCATTTCTAAAGGCTTGTGAAGCAGATCTTAACTCACAGGCTGCACAATACAAGAGGAAGAGCTCCTTCAAGTACCCTGGCCCCAATCCATTTTGGGTTTTAAAGGTCCTTGAATTGTGCCTGGCAGGGCTTTTTTTGTAGAAAAAGCCCAGCAGGAACTCATTAGCATAACAGGCCCCATCCAACAGCAGAAACTCATTAGCATAGTAGGTCCCACCCTGACAGCACAGCACATTAGCATATTAGACCACACCCCCATGTCACTAGAAGTGTTGTCATCCAGCCACACCCACCTTTTGCTTCTTATTCTGTTTACCTTGTTTGTTGTCAAAACCCAGGGCTTTTTTTGTAGCAGGAACCCTTTGCATGTTAGACCACACACCCCGAATGTAGCCAATCCGTTTCTGTGCGTTCCTGCCTGGAAATAAATGGGAAGCCAGTGCAGAGCCTTTAGCACTGGGGTGATATGATGACGATGAAGAAGAGGAGATTGGATTTATACCTCAACCTTCACTCAGAGTTTCAGAGCGACTTACAAACTCCTTTCCCTTCCCGTCCTCACAACAGACACCCTGTGAGGTAGGTGGGGCTGAGAACTCTGAGAGCTCTTTCAAGAACAGCTCTGACAGAGATATGGCTTACCCAGGGTCATCCAGCAGCTGCAAGTGGAGGAGTGAGGAATCAAACCCGGTTATCCCAAATTAGAGTATGTACACTTAACCACTACATCAAACTGATCCCTGTATCCCACCCGTGACAATAGACTTGGTGCTGTATTTTGGATGAGCTGAAGTTTCTTGCCCATTTTAAAAGCTATCTCCATGTAAAGCTCTTCAAAGCCCTATGCAACCAGGGACCAACATACCTATGGGACCAACTCTCCTCATATGTGCCCCAAAGAGCTTTATGCTCAACCAAACAGTACCTTCTGGTAGTCCCTGGCCTGAAAGACGTCCATTTAGCCTTGACAAGGGCCAGGACTTTTTCTGCTCTGGCCCTGGCCTGGTGGAACATGGTCCCACTGGAGATCAGTGTCCTGCAAGACTTATTACATTTCTGTAGGGCCTGTAAAATGGAGCTGTTCCACCAGGCCTTTGATTGAGGCAGCAGACATTCATCTTGGCCTCCCCGGCTTTCACTGCTTGCACGGTCTGTACTGCTTGCAGTGCTGTAGTGCCCATTCTGACCAACCCTGCTTATGAGATCAACAAAGCATTACCAGGTAACAGTAGGGCTGCCAAGTCCCCCCGGGGAGGAGGGAAACCCCTGCCCCAGAGGCCCATTCCCCGCCACCGGCGTATCGGGCCCTGGGGGGAACCCCGCCCCGACGTGCGTGTCACCAGGAAGTGACGTTAGGATGCCAAGCACGCTGGGGGCGGGGCCACAACCATTGGAGGGAAAACTCTATGGTTTTCCCTCTGAGGGTGGTGGCCCCACCCTCAGCGTGTCCGGCGTCCTAACGTCACTTCCGGGTGACGTGCGCGCTCCAGTCGCCACCCAGGAATCTCCCGCTGCGGCAACTGCAACGACTTGGCAACGCTAGGTAACAGGTTGCAGTGTATGATCATTTAACTAGCTTCCTCAGGAGACACCTGAAATCCTGTATTAGCTGTCATCTTACATATGATCAGTAAATTTGTTGTTATTTGCTAAACTGGATTATTATTGTTTTTAAAGTTTTAATTCTATGTATTTTATTGACATGTTGTGACCCTGCCTGAGCCTGCTTGCAGGGGAGGGCAGAATACAAACCAAATAACTTAATAAAACACATTACAGTGATCTAAATTGTATGTAATCAGAACATGGATCACTGCAACTTTTTCAGGAATAGCCATAGCTGGCATATCAGCCAAAGCTGGCAAAAGGTACTACATGCAACAGAAAAATCTTGGCCTCCAACTGTCAACCAGGATCCAGCAAGGCCCCCAAGTTATGAACCTGTTCCTTCAGGAGTATAGTCCCTACCACCCGCTCCAACACCTTGCCCAAAACTGAAATGTTGGACACTGGGTGATAGTTGTTCATGTCAGTGGGATACAAGAATGCCTTCTTCTGGAGGAATTGCACAATTGCCTCTTTCAAGGTGGTTGAAATTACACCCTCCTACCTGAAGACTTTGGGGATGGATCCAGGAGAGGCTGGGGTTTAGGGAGGGGAGGGACCTTAGCAGGGTACAATGCCCATACAAGTCCACCCTTCAAAGCAACCATTTTCTCCAGGGGAGCTGATCTCTGTCAGCTGGAGATCAGTTGTAAATGCAGGAGATCCCCAGGCCCCACCAGGAGGCTGGCAGCCATACACCTACCACCACAGAGAGGCATTTATTACTTCCTGGGCCCGTTCAACCAACCCAGCCTGGTTCAATACCAACAGCCACAAAGGGCAAGGGTTGAGTCCACCATGTGTACCACACACTTCTGAGCAGCTTGTCCACTTTATCAGGCCTCACCCACTAAAAGTCATCCATACAACTTGGACCAGACTGCACTTCAATGGCATCCTGAGACTGAATTGCACAAAGTCACTGTGGCTGTAAGTGATGTTATCCACAAAATGCATTGCAAATGCATCACAGCTGTTCTGTGTGTTTTCCTGGTTTACATTTTCAGGAGCCTAGGATAACAGCCTCTTCACAACCTGAAAAGGCTCCACTGGACAGCATTGCACAGATACAGTGATGACAGAGATATGAGGTAACAGAGGACAAAGCTATTGTATTGAAGGTAAAAGCAAGGAGGTTGTACTGAGTCCACCAGAAAGCCAGTGTACACCTTTAAACAAGGCCATAGCATGGTGCTAAAATCTGTGGTAGCTACTTCTTACCAAGCTAGAGTTGACCATTGGCCCATTTCAACCAGTATTGCCTTCTCTGGCTAGCAGCCACTCTGTAGTGTCTCACAGAACAGTCTTTCCTAGTACTAGTTACCTGAGATCCTTCTAGCTGGAGACACTAGTGAATGAACCTGGGACTTTCCAAATACAAAGCAAGCATTCTGCAGCTGAACTATGACCTCAACTAAAAACTATAACGGCCCCCTCGGGAGCCGCAGCCACAACCGCGGCCTCAGACTGCCCCCAAGAATCCTCACACACACGCGACCCGCCGCCACGCTCCAACTCCGATGCCTGGCCTCGTGTCCCCCGCAGCGTCCTCTGCTCGAGGACTGCACGGATCTGCGGAGCACGCGCAAGTCCCAGTAGGAGAGGCCTCTCGCCAGCAGGCCTCCGGTGCTTCCTTGTTTGCCTGGCCTCGTATCCGCCCATGCCTAGCCTCGTGTCCGCTGCCGCGCCTCTACTCGAGGGCCGCACGGAGCTGCGAAGCGCGCACGAGCTCCAGGAGGTATTTTTGAAGTCTTGAAAGTAAAACAGTTATTGTTGCTCTTGTTGACATACCAGTTTCTTTTTTCACACTGTTTTTTGTGGTCAAAAAGGATTTGTAGGTTTTTGCATACTTACCAAATGTTCACAATATTTTTAAGATAATTGATGGTGAAAGGAGTGTGCATTCCACAGTAGCAATGACTCTGTTGCACCACCTTTAAACCTGGATGGGAGACAGTTTCCAGCCTAAGGCCATCCCTGCTGCTGTTCCATAGATTCTGGCTTACATGGTCCTCTCTGAAGACTGTTGAAAAAACCTTCCCTGAGGTACTGTGCCATAGGGAAACAGAAGCATTTAACTTCTCTTTACACCATTGGTTCTGAAGCACATGAAAAATATGCACACCAGTTAGCAGTGATGTGCTGTTGGTGCTCCAGTCTGCAAGTTTATTTCTTTTGCATAGTTTGTAGTAGTGCCATCTTTCTTTCTTTTTTGGTGCAGGAATTCAGTTATTTATTATTACACTAGGAAAAAGGCCCATTGTGGGAATAAATACAACGACCTCTAGAAAGAAGCTCTGGGCAGGTGCCCCGGCCTTAGACACTCAGTGTCAATTTGCTGTGGTGACCTCAGCAGGGTATAATGACACTGAGTCCACCATTTTCTCCAGAGGAACCGATCTCTGCTATCTAAAGAACAGTTGTAATTTTGAGTGATCTTCAGCCCTCACCTGGAGATTGGCAACAATGGTTTCTCCCAACAGGCACTAAGGGGAAATGTATTTTACCTCAGAATACATTTTACCTCAGAATAGCAACAGTAAACTGTTTAGAATGTTAGAGGCAAAGGCCAATGAGGCCGCATATGCAAACAACCTCTGTGTTCCGAGGCAAAGGCCAATCAGGCCACATATGCAAATGACCTTTGTGTTCTGACTGGCTATGGGGGGGAGAGGAACAGCAAAATGTTTAGGATGTTGGAGGCAGGACTCAGGCAAAGCAGCCAGTGGATAGGGAGACCCTCTGAATGACTGATCAGGGAGCCAACTGATTTGGGAGTGTGTTGGAATGTTCAGGGGAGTCCATGACCAAAACAGAAGAATATATAAGGAGAGATGAGAATTTTTATTCTGTTGTAAGCCACCCTGAGCCAGCCTAGGCCGGAAGGGCGGGATAAAAATCAATAAAATAAAATAAATAAAAATTAAAAATGTAACATGATTGTATATCCAAGGTAAAGTACATACGCAGAATGGGTATCTGTTTGGCAGCCTTTTGAGCTGTTTGTCGGGAGTTAAATGGATTGAATGATCAGCTCATGCACATGGACATGCCATGGTCAGTTCTATATTTATTCATGATCTGAATGGCAGATCAGAGAGCAAACTGATTTTGGAGCGTGTGGAATTTTCTAGAGAAGTGCCACCACCATTCGGCTTTTATTTATAAGGGAGATTATGTCCTGTGAAATTTCCCTCACAGAACTCAAGGTAGTGTATAGAGCAGTGGTGTCAAACATACAGCCCTTGGCTCAGAGCTTTATTCTAGCCTGTGGCTCTCTTTCAGTCCCAGAGTAGTCTATCTGGGCCCAGAAACCTTAATGGAAAATCCATTCCTCATTTTCTTTGCAACTTTTTTTGAGCTGCAATGTATTTCAATGGAGTGGAGCTCAGGTAGTTTCAGTTTCCAGCTGAAGTTGTCTCCTTGCAAATAAAGAGCTGATGTATTGAGCCTGCTTGTCTCTGCTGAATGGACCTGAGAACAGGTCCCTGAGTGGAGTACTCTAACCTGGGAGCCCACAGCCAAAGGGTGACAATACACATTACACTGGGAAGCCACTGCCACTCTGAGTAGATTGGGGGGGGGGCTTGCAATGCGCAGCCATTTCATGTTTTTTAGGCTCAGAGCATTTTATATTTTCAGTTTTTATTTTTAGTTTCTGCTGTGATTGTTGTGCTTTTTCTTGATGTTTTATTTTTAAAATTGCATTGCCAAATCCCACTATCCCTCCCACCTTTCCATTCTAGGTAGGCATCATTTAAGGGTGAGGGGTAAGGTTTGGGAGGTGTCAGTTATCAAAGACTGTTAAATAAACAAAATATGGCAACAGTGTTACTGTTTTAAGCATGTTTGTGTTTTAAGTTTTTTGTTGTTGTTGTTTTTTAAAAAAACACTTTGTGTTTGTTGGTGTCACTACCTGGTATTACATTTTATGATACACATGGCCTGGCCCAACAAAGTCCCATTTATGTCAGATCTGGCTCTCATAACAAATGAGTTTACCAGCAGGTCACTTAGGTCTGTATCTGCTTAGCTTGATTGTGGTTTCAGTAGCATTTGCCATCCTGCCCATACCCTGATTAGGTTGGTGCAGAGATTCATTTATGGTCTTTGGGGCCAGGTCCCTTCTGAGAATTCAGATGAAACACAGAACCTGCTTGACTACTGAGAGTTAATTTCCTACTCCACCAGGGACTGGCTCTAGGGAAGACACAAAAGGAGTTTCCCACCTTCCCCACAAAAGCATTTGCTGCAACTGAGTCAACCTCCAGAGGGGCAACATCATGAAATTAGCTGATTGTTTTTTGGGCCTCCTATGACTGGCATTTTGGGAGGTGTATTTTTAATGCTTCTTATTGTCTTAGAAGGTTTGGGAAACAGCTTATCATTTGTTGCATGGGAGGGTGGATTTCAACTAAAAAGTGTCAACCAGCACCTTTAGTACTTATTGTCTTAGAAGGTTTGGGAAACAGCCTATCATTTGTTGCATGGGAGGGTGGATTTTAACGGAATGCCTTTGGTACTAAAAAGTGTCAACCAGCACCTTGGAAAACCTCAAGCAATGGTAGCTGTGGACTAACTAGTACATCCCATCCTTAAAAATGCTAACAGTGTATGACATAGGTCAGCATTAATAATGTCTTATATTTGTACAGTTTCCTATGATCATTTTGTATTGGATATCTAGTACTAGAAATCTTGGAGCATTTGCAAATGCCTTAATCCAACTATCCAGTACTTCATGCTGGGTAGCTCAACTCTTACTTGAAATTCTTACACTGAGCCTGGCCATAAATTCATCTAAACCCAGTATTATCTACTCTGATGGGCAACAGCAAGGCTTCAGGCAGGGGTTTTTCTCAGCCCTGCTGTCCTTTGCCAGGAATCAAACCTGGAACCTTATATGCCATTATACTACTGGAGTACTTAACACAAACTGTGACTATAAACCCTGCAGGGCAATGGCTGTTCCCATAGCAGAAGCTGTTGGTGGTTGTGTTTCTTGCTTCTTGAAAGTGATGATTCCCCAATAGGGATTGTTTCTTCCATGGGCATCCATGGGTATTGTGATGCTTGCTTCAATGGTATGGACATGCAAGTTTTTGAAACACAGTGTTGTGTCATGTCTAGAACTAGGACAGTGGTAGCTACTGAATGGCTTTAATGATGGCAAGGGATGTGGGGAAGGTGAAGATCAACAAGTACAACAAAACATCTGTTCAGGATGAGTATTATACATGGTCTGGAAACAATGTTTTCTACAATTAAACCACAATTGCCTCCCATCATTACTGTGATGGCTTCTATTTTCAGTCACCTTGGTCAATTATGCTGTATTTATGGGGTCGTATGGCCTTATTAATCACTGAAATTTATCTTAGCAAGACAACATGAAAAATGTAATTTAATGTAAAAGTGAAAATCAGATCAAGGATTAAATTGAATTTAAAATTTATCCAGACTGAATAGTGAATTAATTTTAGATTTAATCTGTGTACACAATAAATTGATTAAAAACTAAAATCTATTTGAACACTAAACTGATTCAAGTGATTATAAAATACTGAAGCAATTTAAACTTAAGCAACCCAAACGAAAGGACAGTTACAGAGAGAATAGAAATGGGGGCCTGAAAAACTAGCCTGCTGTGTTTTAAATATGAAAGTTGTTATTGTCTTTAAGGTTGCAAGGAAGGGACAGTAAAATTAAATAAGTAAAAGAGCTCCTTTAAATAGGCATCTTCTTTTTTCAGTTTGAGCCTTTGTATTCTCTGACTTCTTGCTGAATCCAATTATGATGGAGGCAGTCCAGTCCTAATTTTGTTATGTCTTGGTGGGGTTGCTGTCAGGCAAAGTGCACATAGCCGATGCATATCTTTGCAGTGGGAAATTTGCACACATTGGAGATAACTGACACAGGCATACATACAGTTCAGCACATATGAGCAGATACAACTTCTGTGTGGATCCAACCAGCTTTTCCCCTAATATAACATTATATACAGATTAGGGACCTCTTCTGATTAATTTGGGGTTCAGAATTGGAGAGGGCATACTATTCATTATCCCGAATGTTCAGGACTCTCATTACCATTTAAGGAGTTTATTTTGAGGGTGTTAATCCCAAAAATTCAGGACCATTTTGGCTATTGCCTTCACCCACAATTCCTCCCAGAGACAACAGGAACAGAGATGGAGGAAGGGGAGGAGAGAGATAGCTGGTCTTTTCAAACAGCTGTTTGGCGGAGTCTCCTTTCTTTTACATTTCTCTATCCCAAATAAAATAGCTCTTCAAAATCCACAGGGGCTGGGGAATGCCAACTAACAGCTGATCAGGTAGACCTGGCCCCAGAGGGCCATTATTCCCTATGGGTAGACCTGGCCCAATTTTATGGTTGATAGTGAATAAATTTAAATTGTTAAAGATTTTCTATTCCTACCCACCCTAAGACTTCTCTTTTTCTGTGTTTAAAAATGTTCCCAAAACTTGGAAATTTACTCCTTCTCACCTTAGGCCAATCAGAGATCACCCCGTTAGCTCAGGCAAAAGGCATGTTTTCAAGCATAAAGCCCAACAACTGAAGCCAGAATTTGTTTCCATGTTGTTCTCACTCTCTGCTGTTGCTGTGTACCATGAATGTAGTGCCATCCATTTTATCTTTCCCTTCCTCCAAGTTGTTTAGGGTTGTGTACAATCATGCGCCCCAATTTATCCCCACAACAGTTTATCGCAAAAGCCTTATATGGTTTAGGACCAAAAAACCCGAAGGACTACCTACTCCCTCATGAAACTACCCAGCCTCTATGGTAATTTTCAGAGGCTCTGCTTTCGGTGCCCTCACCTTCTGAGATTGGGTGAGCAGCAAACCAGGAGATGGCCTTCTCATTAGTGGCATCAAAAATCTGGAACTCTCTACCCAGAGAGATTTGTCTGTCCCCTTCTGTGGCCATCTTCTACCAGCAGGTGAAGTTTTTTTTTTCATTTGATGTTCCCTCAGTGATCCCTCCTTCCTGCCAGTTTTTTTAAATTGTTGTTTTTATGTTTTTGTACATATTTTAAAGGGGAGCTGCGGTAGCTCAAGTGGCTAAGACGCTGAACTGCAGGCTATGGAAGGTCGGTAGTTCAGCAGTTCAAGACCTGAGTGTGCCGCATGATGGAGTGAGCTCCCGTCTCTAGTTCCAGCTCCTGCCAACCTAGCAGTTCGAAAGCAAAAAATTGCAAGTAGATAAATAGGTACCACTTCAGTGAGAAGGTAACAGCATTCCGTGCGCCTTGGTGTTTAGTCATGCCGGCCACATGACCACGGAAATGTCTTTGGACAGCGCTGGCTCTTCGGCTTTGAAACGGAGATGAGCACCGCAACCCTTTCGAGCAAGGGAACCTTTACCTTTTTTTACATATTTTAGATCTGATTTTAATTGTTTTCATGATACATTGGGGGGTTGGTTGGCTTTAATGGCTTTAAAATGTGGTTTTATTATATATATATATTAATTTGTTAGCTACATCGGTAGCCCTGGTGAGGGCAGAAAGGTGGATCAGAAATTTTGAAAGGTAAATAACAAAAAAAAAACCCTCTTAGGTAATCCAAAATGAAAGAGAGTGACTGGCTGAGGGTCATCCAGTAAACTTCATGGCAATGTAGAGTTGCCTACCTCTGACTGGGGCCCAGAGATCTTCTGGAATTACAACTGATCTCCAGAGCACCGTTTCCCTGGAGATAATGGCTGCTTTGGAGGGTGGACAGTATGGCATTAGAGTCTCTCCCACAAATTTCCAAGGATTTCCCAACCTGGAGTTGGCTACCCATATGGTGAGGGTGGTGGTGAATCTTGCTGTTCTCTTGGTTCAGCACTTTAATATCTATATCACAGTGGTAGCAATTTGCTTTCAAATGAAAAAGTTAAGATCTGTAGATATCTAATCATGGATCTCTATTATATGAAGGACACAATCCTTCTGCCCCAATATGTCTTGGTTAGGCCTACTTTCCCCAATGTATGACTAGGTCCTATATGTCCAATACTAACTAATATATCCTTGTCAATGACTAATTTACATGCATTGGCCATGTGTGAATCAGATCTTACTTAACCTTTCACTTCACCCCTCCCATCACCGGAGCTTTTGCCATTGTTAAAGATTATTCTCCCTGGATTTTGGAATTCTTAATTACATTTTCTTGTTTCCAGAGTGGCATAAATATGTTAGCAATAGGCCATTATACTGATTTTTTAAAGTTTAGTGTTTTTCCCCAGACCATATCAAATACAGGCCCATGACACATGCACATCTGACTGCAAATTTTCAGAGCAGTAAGCTTTTAATCATGACTTTGGATTCTGTGCCCACCTTATGCACCATTCTTTTCCCTCTAGTGTATTTATTCTGCAGCTACAATGTTAAAAATACACTTTTATAAATCAGGGTGGAACATCACTTATGACTTGGGGGGGGGGGTGTCCAAAGTTGTTTTTTTTTTTAATGTACTCAATTGCCTTATCTCAGCTATGCAGTAACGTCCAGAAAGCACCTTCCATTTAAAACTTCATATTCAGGTTTTGCACATTCATGAACAGAAAGGAAGGCATGCAAAGGGAGAAAACACAGTGTTGAAATTGACAAGACTTTTTTTAAAAAACTGACAAGCAGCTGCACAGCCCCATCTCTCCTTATATATATTTGTCATTTGGGGTGGCAAGATTCGATGCACAGCAAAATCAGTTGGCAGCCTGAACCGCCACTCAGAGGGCGCTGCCGCTGTTGGCTGGGTGCATGGTGGGGTCCCACCCACACAAGCCCTGGCCAGCCTCTCACCCTCAGTCTACAGGGAGACGCCGGATGGGATGGACCCTCTGGTGGGCGGAGACAGCAAATCATCCACGTCTTTACTCCCTATGCGCCTAATGGTGGCGCCCAATAAGTGGGTCAAAAGGGGGGAAATTTGCTCCCCCATTGATTCCTATGCAGCTGCCAGGCAGCTGCTTCTCTGCACCCGCACTATCTGATTGGTCAGCTGCAGAGCTCAGTGTTCTGAGGTAAAAAACAACAACCCAACAGTTACATGATTCTGCAGACAGCTAATGACATTTAAGGAAATCAGGATTGGCCAAGAACCACCTCTGAGGTGAAGCAAAGCTGCTGGCCCAGTCTCTGTGATGGCTTCCAACACACTCCCCCCACCTCCTACACCTAACAGGTTGTCTGTCAGGTGCAGCTCCACCTCCACTTCTAATACTTCTCCCCCCTCCCCCTCCTAAACTGGACAGGCAGCTGCCTGTCAGGTGTAGGAGAGGAGGTGGGATGGCTTCCAACACACTCCCCCCACCTCTTACACCTAACAGGCAGTTGTCTGTCTGGTGCAGCCCCACCCCCCCAGTGGCTTCTAATACTCCTCCCCCTCCCCCTCCCCCTCCTACACTGGACAGGTAGCTGCCTGTCA
>NW_015166452.1:95680-102467 GCF_001447785.1 Gekko japonicus | reverse complement strand
CTCCCCTCCCCCTCCTACACTGGAGAGGTGGGATGCTTACAGCCATCGGGGAGGTTTGCTCAGCAGGATTGCCTTAGCCCTGCTGCTGGCCCAGCCCCCCTGATGCCTTTAAACATAATCCCCCCCAGCACCAGACAGGCGGGCCCATCTTAGCCACACTCACAATGGACATATACTCCAAATTTGTAGAAAACTGGTTTCCTTTATTAGGTTATTTAATTTCTCACAATGTGAGTTCTAGAAAACTGGTTCATATGAACATGCTTAATATCTGATTGCTTGGACGGTGTTTTGAATATGTAGTTATGTCCCAGTTCTAAAATGTAATGTAAATGAGATGCATTTTTGTGAAAAGAAAAGGGGGGAGTATGCCCTCCCCCCAAATTCAATGCCCAGGCCAAACCCCTGCACCAAGAAACCCAAAATAAGGAGAGTGCATTCCTACCATGACATCAAAACCCCCCCATGAAGAGATTTCTAAGAAACATGGTGACCCCTGCTTCTTAAATGACGACTGCTTCTTAAATGGACAGTTCTATGTGGCCTGCTCCAGAGTGAGCTCATCAAGCAGCCTGGTGATCCTAGCACCTGAGGGCAGAACCACCAATGTGGTCTAGAGAGAGGTCCTTCCGTAGAGGCGGGGGGGGGTATGTATGTCTCACTTAATTTCTAACACTATAATCTTCTCTGTTAGAATTCCTACAACAAATGTCACATTTCAAATTTCACATCATCAATATTATAACTGGATTTACGGAACTTAAATACCATAGTGAAGCACGGGTAGCCAGTTGTCAAAAATTTTAAAAATTTAAAATTAGTGGGAAATGGAGCTTGTACACTGACGAAGGGGGGAGGATGGCAGAAGGTGCAGACTGAGTGGAACAATCTCAGTGTGGGCAGGGGAGTGACCTTTGAGAGGTGGCAAAAGGGTGGGGAATCCAAGGGAATCTGTACACTTTTAAATACCTTCAACTTGGAAGCTAAACAAGGGAAATCGGCACAAAAGCACTCTCAGAAAAACCAGGGAAAGCGACAAAGAAAATCCGCTGGACATAAATGGCGAAAGCTAGGTAAAATACCCATGCATCATATGTCACAGTTTACCACAGATTTCAATTTACATTTTTTAAAGCACACAAAAAAACCATAACAGGCTATTGATGCCCACCATTGCACACTGAAAAATCCACAACAGTAAAGAGAATCATGATGTGATTGCACTTTAAAACCTGTAGTTATGGCATCTATTTCTGTTTCGAAATTAATTTTCCAAGTTCTCCCTGTTACAGTAGAAGATAAGCAAAGCAGAATTTAGTGCAGAAACAATCCATGGAATAATAATTGAATAGGAAAAATCCATTCATCCCTAATGCAAACACATACACATTGGGAAGGGAGCAGGTAGAATTGTGCCCATCTCTGGTTTCCAGAAACACACTGCTTTCTGTGGCCCTGCCCCTTTGGTCAGCTATGTGTGTGTGTATAATAGGAAGAGAGAGAGAGAGAGAGAGAGATTACCTTCTCAGTCTACTTTATGTGCCTCATGAAACATTTTTATCTACAGAAGATTATGACACAATAAATCTGCTAGTCTCCAAGGTGCCATAGCATTTTTTAATGTTTACTGGGTGCCTTCAAAAATCATTTACCCCAAGCGGTTAAAAGGCAAGACAACAGAAGAACAAGTGCAATGAAAATGTCACAAAGCCATCTTCTCAAAATTATGAGAAATATGTCTTGCAGGGTGGGGCTTTCCTCTGAAATTATGTTTTTTATATATATGCAATTGTAGATCTCAATAACATCACAGAAATTTGGGATGATAAATGCTTAAACTTTGAGCATGTGTATACAGTGTAAAATCAGACCAAAAAGAAGTACTGAGATCAGGCAGAAGAATTAATCCTCCCTCCCTGGATTACAGAAATTAGTTGGAAACTTCAGCACTCAGCCTTATGTATTGTGTTTAGATGGAGGATGGGAAGGGAGCAGGTAGAATTGTGCCCATTTCTGGTTTCCAGAAACACACTGCTTTTTTGTGGCCCTGCCCCTTTGGACAGCTATGTGTGTGTGTGTAATAGAATTGCCAAGTCCCCCCAGGAGGCAGGGAAAACCCCACCCCAGAGGCCAGTTACCCACCGGCGGATGATCGGGCCTCAGGGGAACCCCACCCCCAAAACATGCGACGTGCCCACGTCAGCACGTCACCAAGAAGTGACACAGTCGCGTCAGGTGCGTTGGGGGTGGGGCCGCGGTCATCTGAGGGAAAACTCTATGGTTTTCCCTCGGATGATTGTGGTCTTGCCCTGGCATGCCTAACGTGATTGTGTCACTTCCAGGTGACGTGGTTGCGGCACGCGCACACTCCTGGAACAGCGCTGGAGTCCCCCGCTGTACATACAGCGGGGACTTGGCAACCCTAGTGTGTAAAGCGCCATCAAGTTTCAGCCAATTTATAGGGACCCCATAGGCCTTTCAAGGCAAGTGATTAAGCAGAGGTGGTTTGCTACTAGCTTCCTCTGCAAAGTCTTCCTTGGTGGTCTCCCATCCAATTACCAACCTTGCTTAGGTTCCAAGATCTGATGAGACTGGGCTATACTATACCACTCCACATCTGAAACAAAATTAGAATACACAATTAATGATCTTTCTGCAGCATACGTAATATATGAATCCTAATTTGGGATTGCATTTAGTAGCTGGGTTAATGGAATACAATTAAATAACAATAATTCTTTTATTTTCTTTTTAAAAAGCATCTACTCACTTGGTGCTGCTTAGTCCTAACCAAAACAAGCAGTACATATCTGGCTAATTATAAATTTCCTTTAATACTTCCTGCTAATAGCTACTATGAGTAGCTACTCTCATCATCCATAGAATGTGCAATAATTCTTTCATTTTTTAATAATTTATACGACATTAGAGATGTTTGCATCCTTTCATAAGTTTTTCTTATTGAAATATCCCCCCCCCTCATTTTCACTGAACTGTCTTTTGCCTAAGCAGGAATCTTCACATTTGCATCTAATTTTTCTGTAGCTGGAATTCTGTGGGATGTTAAAAATGTCTGAAACCCTCTGAGATTTTTTTCCCAAGACTTATTGGTATAATATTCAGCAGATGCTTTCTTCAGATAGAAATCTCCAAATTAATTTTGAATTTGC
This sequence comes from Gekko japonicus, assembly GCF_001447785.1. NCBI lineage: Eukaryota > Metazoa > Chordata > Lepidosauria > Squamata > Gekkonidae > Gekko > Gekko japonicus. The sequence goes on along the minus strand of NW_015166452.1, from coordinate 99,297 downwards.
TTTGGGAAATCTAATCCAGAATAACACCATCTCATTGTTCAATACTCTTACTGGGCAATCCTGAAAAGAGCTATCATCCTTTTAAACTCAGTGAAGTCAATGGTCTTAGAAGGATATAACTCTGGTTAGGATGGCACTGTGAGTCGCTAGCAGGAGTTAGAATCCTTTTTCTGTCCTTAGGGTAACATTGTGCACATTTTTTCAATTCTATATGTACATCAATAAAGCAGTGTTGATATGTATTTTATACACACAAGTGATGTTCAGTGTGTATATGAAACCCATATAAACTGAAAATAAAAACCGTACAATCTACAAAGACAACATTGAACAGTGAACAGAAACACTAGTAAAAATAGAAATATTTATGAAAAGAAATGAAACTGGAAACATCAGCTCATCCCTAGAAGAGGGACTTAACTGTTAGTCATGATAGACAAATGGAGCCTCTATGTAGAGAGGCATTCTAGATGATGTTGAATTCCAGGCCATATTCACTTTCTTTTACATTTGCAAAAACTCCATGAAAATGGCAGGTGTGCCTTCTCCTGTAATCAGATTATTGAATTAATTAATGGATTATGATAGGGTTTTTAAGAAGCAGCAAAAGTTTTTCATAATGTACCCTTTCAATGTTTCTTCAGATAACAAGTGTTAACAAAACTCATGAAAAGACTGACGTTTTCAGATCAAAATTGCAAGTGTGTAACATATAGGCTGGTGCTTGTCAATTTACTATTGAAAGGCAATTGTTAATTAACAAAGGTACACAATGAAGGGTTATAATTTAGTGGAAGGGTTATATTTTAGATTTGATTAAGGGCGGATTTCAACAGCAGATAGGTTTTGAATTTTGTTACAAATCCATTTACAGTGCAATCCTGTGCAGAGTTACACCAGTGTAATGCCACTGTAATCAGACTGGAATACCTCTGCAAAGGATTTCACTGATAGTCACATGAACTCACATGAAGCTGCCTCTTTACTTTCAGCTTTTATATTATAGATCAGAACCACGATAATTAACTCAAAATGATGGGGAAACTGGGCAATGTCAAATCATTCCCTTATAAAAAATTTCTTGATGGTCATTTGGTGTATAGATATTACTCACTAGAATTTTCGTTCCCTCTCTTTGAATTTCCACCATTAAAATTCTACCGTTTTCAGAGGCAAAAATAAGTTTATGGTTGAATTTTTCTTTAATATGTGTTACTACACCTCTTTTTTTCTTCTTTGGATCCGAAGCTGTAAAACTTTTCTCCAATCTGTTGCACTCTAATAAAAGTTGATCAGTTCATCTAAACAAATTGTACCCATGATGAATGCTTATGATGTACTCTGATCAGGTAATAGGAGTATACCTTTATTTCTCCCTTGGAGAATAGTATGGTTTGTGAGACTTCTTAATATTTTTGTCTATGTTTAGCCTCTACTGAGCAAGAATACACAAAATGAAGTTTTGAAATCCGGAGTCTTCGTCTTGTATACTTACCTGTTGGAAGACTTGAAACACATTGTATTTATATACTTACTTGTTGGAAGACCAGAAATACATTGTATGTTATCTGTTACAGACTTGCTCTGCACTTGTACTGTAGACTTGTTCTATATTTGTATACTTACCTGTTGGAAGACATTGTATGCTACTTGTTGGAATACTAAATATGTTTATTATGTACTTGCCTGCTGGATATTTGTATATGTATTATTATCATTCTAGCTTGAATAGTACCTAAGAGTTGCTTGTTTGTCTTTGTTCTGCTCTTCTTCTTAGCGTCTTTCCACACAGTTTTTTTCCCTTGATTTTGTACTTTTAAGAAATTCCCATCCCTCTTGAACTCCCTTCTCTTTAAGTATTTCTGAACATGGGATTCTACCCAGCATAACTTTAAGTTTATCAAAATTTGCTTTCCTGAAGTCCAGTATCTCTTAGTATGTACAGCTTTTACCTTCCCCAAGACTATAAATTCCAATTAGTGATCAATTAGTGATCTTTCTAAATCCTTGCAGTGCACAAAGCTTTAATAACACAGTAAATTGGTTGTACTTGTATTCCACAGGTATCCTTTGTCTGCTTCTAACAACTAGCTAACCCAGTGTAGATACTATGCTATATAATGAAATCTGAAGATCAATCCAAGGAATATCTTTTGTGTAGCTTGCATTTTTATTCTATGGATTGTGTTTACCAAAAAAAAGTGTTAAGAAATTGTAAGTGTTAATTAGCAACAAGTCTTACTAGTGGCAACAAACTTATCTAGGTAGAAGTTGATGAATGGCTTTTGCTAATGATCAGGACCTTCTACTCACCACATGGGAGGGAAAGCCACAAAATCTTGGAAAGGATCTTAAGACTTCAGCATGCTTAGGGAGGAAAAATCCTGTCAGTTTTTAGTTCTTTAATGTCAAAGAGCAAAATAATCTTGTATCCTTCAATTCTTTCCCCCAAAATCCTGAGCTTTGCTATTCCACTGAATTTTAATCTTCATTTCTATTGTTGTTTCATGCCTGTCCTTTTTTTTAAATAAATGTTTTTATTAATTTTCCCATCACCCACACCTAACATCATGTTCTAGTTGTATCATTTTACATAGACGAGCATACAGCCGTGACAATTTACAATATCTCTCAGTCGAATCTCTTCTTGACAGTTCTACTAAATTTTCCATTTATACAGCTTCCCCCAATTTTTTTCAAAAATAGCTTCATCTTTCCCTTTTAATATACCAGATAATTTATCCATCTCAGCAATCTCAAACAGTTTTTGTAACACTTCTAGTTTATCAGGGATCTTGTCAGTTTTCCAGTATTTAGCATAGTTTATCCTTGCTGCTACTATACAATGTAATAACAAATTTTTCTGTTCCTTTTTAAACGTTTCGGGAATAATATTCAGTAGATATACTTCCGCTTTCATTGGTATAACTTCATCCAAAATTTCCTTTAACATTACGCTAATACTTTCCCAGTATTCTATGGCTTTGTTGCATGTCCACCACATGTGGAAGTACGTGCCTGTCCTTTTGAGCATTCAGCTAATATTGTCTAATGAGCAAATTGTGTCTACTGTTGTATAACAAATTACTAAAATCTTTGGGAAAATGTACATGAGAAAATCCCAAACTGACTACAAAGTGCATTCCTTTAAGTTCAGCATGCCAAGCTGTGAAATATGCCTTCTCCTTTCTTCTGGTGAGACAAAAAGCTATTTTTTTGCAATCTACCTTGTTGTCTGTTCAAAGAATTGTAAAATGACAGTGAACATTGAAGCCACAATTCTTTTATCAAAGGCACATAAGAAAACTTAGCAAATGTGGGATAAGATTCAGGTGAACTAATGAAGAAACAAAGGTTGCAGGTGATAACCAATTATCTAGCGAATATGAAATCTCAAAGTGACTGCACAATGCTTTCCTTTCAAACCAGCTTTTCCAAACTGTAGAAAGAATTCCTTCTATTTCACTAGCCTTCAGTTCTTCTTACCTCCTAATGTACAACCCAACAGACATTGGCTATAACATAACATGCCAAAAGAATGGTCAGCCTTCAGAGGTGCAAGTTGTAAAAAAAAAAAAAAAGCTCTTTAATGCAAAACCAAACAACCATAATAAATA
>NW_015166452.1:93252-95655 GCF_001447785.1 Gekko japonicus | reverse complement strand
CTGAAGCATATTTGGACATATTTTGCAGTAGTAATTTTTGTCCCTAAATTGAAGCTTAAAGGAACCCACTTGAACCATCAGAGTTAGATATGAAACAGCAAATGTACGGAATTCTATTACATTCTAAGTCATTCATTCTTGACTTTAAATATAATGTGCAAACATTGGGTCCATAAATGAATTGTATTCAGCATGCTCAAATATATAAGTTCAATTTGGTGTCACAATCCCACATTGTCACCACATACAGATAGATCATCTGAACTCATCCCAAAAGATGGGACAAGCGTTGTATATGGCACTCTCCCTTTGAGAACATAAAAACCAGCAGTTAATCAGATGTCTCCCTTGCATTAAACAGAATGAAAAGGTGCCTGTAAGGCAGACAGCAGAAGGAAAACATGGTAGTCATTAACTAAGATGGTGATTACTTTAAGGTAAAAAATCAATCATAGCCAAATTGGGTAATATTACTCAGCAGTTTATGGGAAAGCAACCCTCCTAAGTAAGATCTTATTTGAAGATATCATCCTCCAGTAGAAGAACCCCTTTCATGCGCTGGCTAAATTCAGTATTTTTGAAAACTGACAAAGGACAACACAGCAGTGAGGTATCACACAACTCATCTCTTCTGAATGTTTCTGTTTGGCCAACATAGCTACTTAAATATATCCACAGGATGACCTGAAACTTCATTTTCCTTTTAAAAATATGAAACTGCCTCAAGTTTCTGTGAGAAAATGCAGACTACAAAGAAAACAAAATAAATATAAAATTATACCCAGTCAATCTGTTTTATTATTGTCTACTCTGATTTGGCAACCGGGAACAAAAAGATGGGAAGAAAAAGTTAACCCAAATAAGTTGAAATCAAAAGGTTAGTTACCACAAGTATACAGGCCAAATAATATCAATTTTAACAAGTAAAACACAAATATTATCAAATATAACAAAATACATGTATTTATTACAAATTAAATAATAGCCTCAAAACAGGATAAAAGCATACAGGTATCAAACAGAAAATGTCCCTGAAAGGCATTAAAATCAGTGGATAAGAACCTTCTGGTGGTCCGTGGCTCAAAAGATATCCGGCTGGTCACGATCAGGGCCAGGGCCTTCTCCACCCTGGCCCCAGCCTGGTGGAGCTCTCTGCTGAGTGATATCCGTGCCCTGTCTGATCTATTAAAGTTTCACAGGGCATGTAAGGCAGAGATATTCTGCCAGGCCTTTGGTTGAGGCCAGTAACGGTTCTTTACATCTGCCTGGCACCCTCCCCACACACATGACTAAATCCTAGCACTGCCATTTGGTTTTTAAAATATTTCAATGTTTCTGAATGTTTTAAATATTGTGTTTTTATGGTTTTAACTTATTTTACATTGTAACAAACCAAATTGTTGTGAACTGCCCTGAGCCCCGTGCAAGCATGGAAGGGTGGTAAAAAAATAATAATTAAATAAATAAATAAACCAAATGTGACCAAGACCATATGTGTTTCAGCCAATTCAGCCTTTCTCGGTGATTTTGCAACAGTTCTCCAGGAACTCAGGCAGGGAAGAGCTGTTTACTGGTGATGAAAGGGACAGAACCTGGGATCTTCTGAATGCTAAGCATGTGTTCTGTCATACAGCTGAACTCCCCTCTCCCAGTTTTCTTCTTTCAATTTCTTCTCTACTAAGAAGTGGAAAGAGCTTTTTCAATAGCACCTTTTCCCATTCACTCTGCCTTCTGAATTCCCTGAAGGTGGTTCCTTCAACGTGGAACCCTCCCTACCGTGCAGACAAAAAAACAATGGCTTTTTCCATTGTTTTTGCCTCTCAGTCCTGACTTGCAATGGCTGCTCTTTTGTTTTTCCCATGGAATGTCCTCTTGTTCCCATGCCCCCTCCAGTCAGCTTCCACAGACAGGCAGAACAATCTCTCACGCATCCATCCACTGCAGACAGGGCAAATATGTGAGCTCACAACGACAAGGCAGGCATAGCCTTTTGTAACCGGGTTTTAGCAGAAAGAAATATCAAAGTCTTTACTTCTAATGCAGTAGCTTACTGAGGCATGGGAAAGTAATTTCCACATTAATCTACACCCGAAAATGCTACTCAGATAAGGGCTGGCCTGCGCTACTAAGTCCTTCTCATCTGAGTGCTATAGCAAGGCTAATTGTGCAAGGAACAATCATCTATCTAACAGAGGGATTGACTTAATTTCTTAAACTGCCTTTTACAGTTTGGCCATCTCACAGTTCTGCTCATTTGCTTCAAGAGTGTCCCAACTAGGTCTCTTCCCTCATTGATGATTTAGTACTAATAGTCCTGAAGTTATTGTCTTTCTTCAATGCCAATCAGTGCTGGATTAACGAATTTTGGCCCCGGTCACACGGGGGGGGGGGAGCAGGGCCAAA
>NW_015166452.1:87042-93183 GCF_001447785.1 Gekko japonicus | reverse complement strand
GCACAGTTGCTTTCCGGCACAATCAGATGCTGGGGGGGAAGCCACGGAATGGAGAGTGAGGCAGCCGGCTGTGCATGTGTGCGCATGCGCAGTTTGGCCAGGAGCCTCGCATGCTGTGGGAGACGGGGGCGCTGGCGATCCCACGGCCGCCCTTGCTGCGGATTTTCAGGTAGGTAGTACTCTTTTCTAGGGTTTTTTTTTATGCGCGGTTTCCCCCGGAAAGGACGGATTGGGGATGGGTGCGCTCTGCTTCCCAGATGTTGCGGTGTGATTGCGCCCATTTGATGCACCCCCGATCCGTCCCTCTTGCGGGGCAAAACCTCCCGTGTGACCGGGGCCATAGGCTTGTTCTAATGACCTACAAGGTGGGTCCTCACATCCTGCTGATCTATACACCACCTTTCTTACTCTCTGTGGGTCCTACTGTTTTCAGAATTGTTAGGATTGGAGGGGGGTTGCTGATAAAGTGAGTTGACCTCACACATGTGGCAAATTGTTTACAGTTGCCAGGCTGCAATTCCAAAAAAAGGAATAATCCCTCAATCTGCTTTTAGTCCATTTGGAGGCTGTGTTATATCTCCAAGATGCCATGGAATTCACACAAGGATCCCTGCATTTCTGGTACATATTCACTAATCCAACACATGAGGAGTTTGTGTATGAGTCCCTGGGGTGGAGAGAGATAACTTTAATACAGACATTGCATTTAACATGATGCAGTGTTTATGCACTTGAATGCATCTACCTGAGAGCTAACTGGGGATGGAAGGGAGGGAGGGTATTAATCCAGTACCTTTTTGGCCCTTAATTGGCCCAGTTAGAGTCTCCATCTTTGAACAAAATGGATTTCACACCCTGACTCTGTGTAGTTTGCCTTCAGAAATTGTGACTTTTGCTGAAACTGCAATGATACAGCAACCATTGATTATTTTACGTTCCATTTAGATTGGCTAATATGCATTTGCAACTTCTTGTTCCAAGTGTCTTTATAATGCCTAGTGGTTTGTTCATGCTTTTCCCCCTTTTTATTCCTGTATCATGCACCTGATTCAGTTTGTAATTTGTGTCTGTAGTGTATTATTCAGTAATGCCTTTCAATAAACTGTTTAATTCGTATCAGTAACATTTTGGAGCCTGAGTTTTTTATTGATAGTTGTGTACCCACTGGGGTGAGAACCCTAAGATTTATAGATTTATATGTTTAAGGAGACCGAACTAACAGTGGGCTGTGTTGACCACCGGGCCATTCTGTTATCACACACAAAGCTGCACCCATGGTGGGAATAGATCATCTCTCTATAACTCAAAGATGCAGAACCAAATATTCCTACTATGCTGAAGCAGTTTAGACAGAATAAAAGCTTCCAAAATGAATTAAGTAAAGTCTGATCTGTCAAAAGAAATTAAGCAGCCTAAACACCCTCAAAGTGTGGGAACGATTATGGATTCAAATATTCATCAATAGAAATGTATGCATACTTAAGTGATGGATTTGACAATATGGCTAATAGTGGCAAGGTCAACAGCTCCTCACAGGCCTTCACATTTTTATCTTCCAAGCAGTAGAAGAGGTGAGGAATAGAGTGTTCACATTTTTAGTTCTTGATATTTGTTCCCATGTGCCTCATCTCTTGCTGAAGGCCCTCAAATCTTCCTTGCAATTTGAATGCTTCAATGTGAAAAAACCACACTAAAATTTAGCAGCTGAAGTCTTCACTCCTCTCATTAAAGGTACATTTTATGTCTTCCAGGAGTATTGCTATAAAATTTTGATTGAACTGGTGGCCCTCTAGCTAGCTGGGTTTTTTTAACCCTACCTTGGATAATTCCACAGTTACACAATGAAAGCTATTGTCAGAAACCAAATATGAAAGACATAGAAGTCAGTTTTTCTTAGAACTTACACTGGTCTGACCATTTGCCTACCCATCCTTGAAAAGAAGGTGTCACACAACAAGGGCTGTATTAGACTAACAGCTGTTCACGTGCATATTAAACTGTCCACCCTGTCTACTGTACTGCCTGAATGTTTTGCCAGAATTACAGACAATCCCACTATGGCTCCACCTGTATCTCCTGGCTAAAAATTTTCCTTGTTAACCTCTCAGAACAAGGGATTCCTGTAGAAAGCCAATTAGGTGTAGTGGTTAAGAGAGCAGACCCTAATCTGGGAGAACCTGGTTTGATTCCCCACTCCTCCACATGCAGCTGCTGGTGTGACCTTGGGTCAGTCATAACTTCTTTCAGAGCTGTTCTTTCAAGGGCAGTTCTGGAAAGAGGTCTCTCAGCCCCACCTCACAGGTGTCTGTTTTGGGGAGGGGAAGGGAAAGGAGATTGTACGTCACTCTGAGACTCCTTCAGGTAGTGAAGGGTGGGGTGTAAATCCAATCTCCTCCTCCTCTGTAGACCAATCCTGGCTCAGGCCTGCCATACACAGAGCACTCATATTTAATGGTGCAAGGGTTCCTTCACTAGTGATGCCCCCACTGAAATCCAGCAAACAAGGGAGGGATGAATCCACTACTTGCCTGTTATTCCTTGATATATATCAACAACACCTCTAGCCACAAAGCAGTCAATAATGTAAGGCAACATAAATTAGAATATCCTTGCTGCCTCAGCCCAGCAGGATGTGACATGCAGAAATCAGCCTCCCTCTAAGGCACCCTTTTCCCTCCAAGAACTCAACTGGAGCCTGGCCATGGTTCTCTGCCCTGCCAACAATGACAAAGGTACCTGAAGCTCTTTGAAGGAAAGTTTAAATAGCTGCAAGGCAGAAAATCCATCCAACCACACAGGAAGCTTAAAGCCACAAAACGCAAAAGCCCATCCTTCAATGGGAAAAGGGAGCCTCAAAAAATTATGATAAAATATCAGACTTCACATCACCAATGAAGACCAAGGCACAAGAGAAACCACTAGCATATCTACTGTCAGCTAGTTCCAGAGAACAAGCTTCAAGCGGGGGGGGGGATGTCTACCATGTGATTGACCCGTGGGGACCCGTGGGGAATGTTTGCGGCAGGCCATTGTCCTCACCATGACCATCTTTGTTTTATGGAATGGAGGAAGAGTCTAAGCATTTCTACATCATGACAGGGAAAGACCTTGGCTTCCCATAATCTGAAACTGAGATGATGGCAAAGTTGAATCACCTATATTGCACTCTGCTTTCTCTTTCTGTGTACATACCATTGCATTAAAAAAGGTAAAGGTTCCCTTGCTCGAAAGCCAGTCGAGTCCAACTCTAGGGTTGCGGAGCTCATCTCCATTTCAAAGCCAAAGAGCCAGCGCTGTCCGAAGACGTTTCTGTGGTCATGTGGCCGGCAGGACTAAACACCAAGGCGCACGGAACGCTGTTACCTTCCTACCGAGATGGTACCTATTTATCTACTTGCAATTTCTTGCTTTCGAACTGCTAGGTTGGCAGGAGCTGGAACTAGGGACGGGAGCTCACTCCATCATGCGGCAACTCGGGTCTCGAACTGCTGAACTATTGACCTTCCACAGCCTGCAGTTGAGCCACCGCAGATCCATTGCATTACATAGGCATTTATCTCTCTTCCTACCCGTCTGTCCATCTATACTTGTACAAAATCTTTAAGTGGAAGGAAAAGCAGAAAGCCAGATGAGAGAGGAGTCTAAAGAAGAATTCCTCTATCCCAGCCTCTGCAAACCACTGTGGACAAGGGCTGTGTATGCATATGTATGTCTAGCATGCCACCAGGGAGTATTTCCAACAGCAGAGGGCTGTGGAAGTGCTTATCCTCACCCAATGGAGCATGAAAGAGGTAGAAAGGAAGGACTGAGAATGAAGCTTGTGCTGATCTACATTATCCAAAGGAACTGGTTGGCCACTGTGTGAGACAAGATGCTGGACTAGATGGACTACTGGTCTGATCCAGCAGGACTCTTCTTATGTTCTTATCCCAATTAGTGGTTCTTAAACTGAATCAAGACCCAAAAGTGAGTATCAGTTCTCTTGCAAATGGTTCATAAGGTCAGGTGGGAGGAGGAGAAACAGGTAAGATGGGAGAGGAAGGTCTGGGAGGCTGGTTTTCTATAGGATTTATGCATACATTATTTGGGGCCCAAATGTCAGCATTGCATTCTGATCCCATCTTGCTCCAATTAACATATACAACTTGGTAAACAAGTTGTCGAAGGCTTTCACAGCTGGAATTCATTAGATGTTGTGGATTTTCCGGGTTGTATGGCCATGGTCTTGGCATTGTAGGACCTGACGTTTCGCCAGTAGCTGTGACTGGCATCCTCAGAGGTATAACACAGAAAGATGGAGTACTCTCTGTGTCCAGGGTAGCTATGCCGAGGCAGGCAATGACAAAACCAGGGCTCCCAAGTACTTACCTTAATTCAGCGGGGGATGTATTATTCTTCGTGGGACCATTCCCACAGAGAAAACACAGGCGCTGCACTATTCCGTCGCCCAGATGTAGGCACATAGCCGGGCGATGCTGTAGCAATGGGGTTGGAAACTCAATGGTACCATTGAGTTTCCAGTCCCATTACCAGAGCGTCACCCAGCTATGTGCCTACGTCACATCTGGGCGATGGAATAATGCAGCGCCTGTGTTCCAAGCAAGAATCTTCCGGCGGGGAAGCATGTGTCCCCCACCGGATCATAGGTAGGTATGGCTGAATAAATGGTTTATTATCTGCTTTTTTATTCCTCAGATGCTTTTTTATTTCTCGGTCCTACACCAATCAAGGAATAGGGGGTGGGGGGGAGGAGTGGCGATATTTGTGCGAGAGGCTTGCTCCTTCAGGGCGCTGCCGGCTGCGGAGATCTCGGGCATAGAGTGTGTCGGCCTGGTGCTGGAAGCTGAGGAGAGTTTGGTGATCTGGCTGGTGTACCGACCACCTAACGCACCGGCCGGTAGTCTGCCGTCCCTACTGGAGGCCATAGCAGGCTGGGCGCTGGAGCACCCTCGGCTTTTAGTCCTGGGTGACTTCAACGTCCACGCCGATGACGCGGCCTCAAGTCGGGCTACGGACCTGGTGCCTTCCATGGCATCGCTGGGACTCTCCCAATTAATATCGGGCCCCACGCATCAGGCCGGGCACACGCTCGATTTGGTCTTCGCGGCGGGGAGTATGGTGGACCGAATTACCACAATTGAGGTACCATGGTCGGACCACTATGCCCGGAAGGCTCGCATAAGTGTCCCGCCCCGACCCTGTTTAGACGGCGAGCATATTTTAGCTCGCCCGCGGAGCCTGATGGACCCAATGCGGCTTCAGATGGCTCTGCGGGATCCGATGCCCCCTGGCGGTTCGTTAGATGAGCTCGTGGAGGATTGGCATAGCTGACTCACTGCGGCCATCGATAGCTCCTCGGCGCCCTCGCTCTAGGCTAGCCCCTTGGTATACCCAGGGGCTGCGGCTTATGAAACAGGAGCTCAGACGGCTAGAAAGACGGTGGCGCTGAGCTTGCGACGAGGCGACAAGAGCATCTTATAGGACGTTTATGAAAGCCTATGAGATGGCAGTCAAGGCTGCGAAGAGAGACTTCTACGCAGCCATGGTTGCGTCCGCTAGCTCACGCCCGGCCCAATTATTTAGGACAATTCGGTCATTGACAACACTGCCTCAGGGCAGACAAAATTGTAGGGAATTGGACATTGGCGGCGAGGCTTTTGCGAGCTATTTTGCGGATAAAGTCTTAGCGCTCCGCCGCGACCTCCCCGCTACAGTTGAGACAGTATGCGAACTTGAGGCCCCTTGCACGGCTCTGCCGGGGTTGGAAGGGTTCGATCTACTCAGCTTGGAGGAAGTTGATAGGGTGCTCACAGCTCTGTGCCCAACCACTTGCAGCCTGGATCCGTGCCCCTCCTGGCTCATTAAATCGGGCCACGAGGGGTTTCGAGGTGCCTTGAGGGAGATAATCAACAAGTCCCTGTCAGAGGGGCGGTTCCCCGAGGCACTGAAGGAAGCGATGGTCCGCCCTCTCTTAAAAAAGCCAACGATGGACCCGGCCGAATTGGCCAGCTATCGACCGTCCTCGACCCATTCCAGTCCGGCTTTCGACCTGGGCATGGAACGGAGACTGTACTGGTTGCCCTTACTGACGACCTCCGTAGACATCTGGATCGGGGCGGCGTGGCGGCACTGTTGTTACTC
>NW_015166452.1:86481-86617 GCF_001447785.1 Gekko japonicus | reverse complement strand
GATGGCTCAGTCTGAGCCGGTTGAAGCTGAACCCGGCGAAGACGGAGGTCCTGTGTCTGGGTCGGAACGGGATGGGACTGGGGCTCCCGCTCCCGGCCTTCGATGAGGCGCCGTTGGTGCCAGCTTCGGAGGTCAG
>NW_015166452.1:82925-85488 GCF_001447785.1 Gekko japonicus | reverse complement strand
TTCATATGAAACAGTGGGTCTCCAGCACCTCACCCAGCCCTTTTGTGTGGTCCCATGTCTATGTGTGAATTCTTCATCCTTTCTTGCTCCATCCCTCAGGATACCAAGATAAACCAATCAAACATTCAAATTATTAACAATCCTTCCTGATGCTAATCAGGGACCCATCTCCCATCTTTTGTCTGTATCTGGGAACCTATTCAACTGTTTGCTCCATCCCTCAGGATACCAAGATAAACCAATCAAACATTCAAATTATTAACAATCCTTCCTGATGCTAATCAGGGACCCATCTCCCATCTTTTGTCTGTATCTGGGAACCTATTCAACTGCCTTGGCAGGACCATCAATGGACATAAAATCCATTCAGCTAGCTCCAGTACAGTTATTCAACAGCTGGCTTCTGTTGTTAAAGCCTGACTCTGCCCCTCTGGAAGCTCATTGGTCACAGCTCAAAACCACATTCAGATATCCCAGGCCAACACCATACTGACTGCAAAGTCACCCCAGAACAGCCATAAATCTATGCAGAAGGTACCATAAAACTGGATGATCAAAGAAAGTGAACGCAGCATGCAGTGTAGAAGGTACCATAACATTCGATGGTCAAAGGAAGTGAAAGCAGCATGCAATGAAGAGGGGAATTTCTGTTCCAAGGTGGGTTTGGTAAAACAATGGAGGGAAAAGCCAATGCAGAATAGCCCAGAGAGAGAGAAACAGAGAGATACTTTTTTGTGTGTTGAGTGGAAGTTTCAATGAAGTACTGTAAATCTGGCTGAAGTCAACATTCAATAGGACAAGCAAAGGCAACTGATAAAGACCAGGATGCTAATAAGCATACAAAAATATCTCAAAAGCTGCATGAGGTGTCATTCTTGTACCTTTTGTGAAGAAAAATAACCAAAGTGTTCTGCTTCAGCTTTCATCCTGAGATAAATACAAACCAATGGTTTCTGAAGAGATACTTTAGTTAGATAAAGTTGTCATATTACTCAATAGCTATAGAGAGGAAAGAATACTATTATGAGAAAGTATTAATTTAACATTCTATCCTGTTGGTAAAATTTACTGCCTTGAAAAAGAGGCTACCCTATCGGAATTGTAATTTCAGTCTTTCTTTGCAAACATGTATATACTATATCTTGAGTTTTCCTTAGCAAACAATACCACTTTGCTCTTAATCTGCTTCTGCTACTTGGACCCATTTTCTACAGAATATTATATTTATTCAAAATAGACCTCAATGAATAAGAAGGAGGCTGTTCTTTAACTCAAGACTCAAACATCTTGTGGCATCAAGAAAAGATATTTATATATAATTTGTCAAGTAAAGTGCTCAAAGTGGCATACATAAACTATAAAAATCTTTAAGATCTTCTCCTCTGTTGCCAGTTTCCATATGACTATAGCAAAGTCAGGGATTTTCCCAAAGCTTCACAAGCCAAGCAGGGCCCACCCACTTCCCTCCACACCTCCGGCAGCCACCATCCATTTGGCCAGAACACCCAAGATGGGACCATGGGCAGCAGATAGCTGCAGCAACTGGACATTGGCCTTGCCACCTCCCTCCTGGGCCCCAGAACTTTAGGCATTGGATGATGACAGAATCTGACGTTGGGACAACAAAGATAATGCTGGGGAAGAGCCAGCCACAGAGGCCATCAAACCAGCTGACAAACATAGAAGCAGCCAGCAGAAGCCCAGCTGTGATAGCCTGGGTGGAGCATGGGCAGGGCCCAGCAAAACAAGAACCTGAATAAATGCAAGAACCTGAGGCAGGGACATCCTGACTGAAGACCTCCCAGAAACTAGCCAGTGAGAGAAAGTGGGAGAGCTAGCAAGGATGGTGCAGGAGACCAAATAATGGCTCGGGACATAGGGGTGGGACCAAGCAGTGGGGCTGATTGGCTGAGGCAAGGAGGAAACATAAATGGAGGCTTCATAACCAAGCCAGGGAGGAGAGGAAGTATTGTACTGCCTGGACAATGGCAATGCTCCCAGAATATTAGGGTGGACTTTAGTGACACAATCTTTCCACCACCTCCTCCTTTCTATTCTGAGGCCTGAGAAGACCCGAGGGAAAGAAAGCAGCATAGCTGAATGCCTGGATGTGGCACTAGTGAGGGATGAACCTCAAGGTGCTGGAGTGGCAGTGGAGGTCTGGAGGAGAAACAGAACCCATTTTGTTCCCTACTAAATAGTGGGTTCCATGGATGAGCAGGCTCAAGTCTAGTGATCAGCTCAACTTTATTTGTGATTTCAGCAAGACAAGACTAGGGCTGCCAGTCCCGGGTGGGGGTGGGAAATCCCCTGATTTGGTAAGCTCCTCTTTTTTTTAACGATTGGATACCTGACAGCAGCAGGGGTCATTTAATAGAAAAAGAGGTGCAGGAACTCATTCGCATAACTTATTTGCATACACTTTTTTAATTATTTAAAAATATGAAAAATTTACATTAAAAATAACTTCAACAATCCCCCGGGTTCCCCTCACCCCCCATAATTAAAAAAAAGGTTCATATAAGCTACTTATAAAAAAACAAGGATCTAACTGAATAAATTA
>NW_015166452.1:74488-82300 GCF_001447785.1 Gekko japonicus | reverse complement strand
TCTTTCTCCTTCAAATCAGTTTTGAAATTCCTTTCGGAAAATTTGGAGTGCAGTTGAAAGTAATGGATCCATGAGATCTTTTGATCAATTAAAGTCTCAAGGTCTTGCTTTGGCAACAGTTCACCTTCATGTAGTATATCTTTGATTAAATAAAGTCCCTGACTTCTCCATTTTTTAATTATATTTTCTAGATCTTCTGGAAACCAACCATGTCCAGTTAGAGTCGACAATGGAGAAAATTTACGTACTAGACCAGTCTTCCATTTGTCCCATATACGGAGAGTGGTTTGCAGATAAATATTAGAAATTGAAGTTGTTTTTCTCTGGCTCTTTGATTGCCATAGAAGGTCGCATCCCTTGAGATCTTTTATCCCATCAAGCTCAATCTCTATCCAATCCATCGTGTGATTTGTGGTCATAAGCTGTGTTGCGGCTGCCAACATTGCTGCTTCATAATAAATTTGTAAGTCCGGAAGTCCAAGACCTCCTTGGTTAGGTGATTGTCGTAAAGTTCTAAAAGAGATTCTATGATGTTTATTATTCCAGATAAATTTATTAATAGTTCGCTGCCAGAGTTGAAAATCCGACGATGGAATAGGAATTGGCAACATTCTAAACAGGAACATGAATTTAGGTAGAATAAAAGTTTTAACAATCGAGATTCTATCCAACCAGGAGTGATGTTGTTTTGTTATATCTCGTAGCCGGTCTTGTACTTCCTTGTAGACTTTGACATAATTCTCCTTATAGATGTTATTTAAGTCTAATGGGATCCATACACCCAAGAGACGCCATTTATGTTTGACCCATTGGAGGGTAAAAATGTCTCGTAAGGCCTGTCTATCAGTTTCCTGTAAATGTATCGGATGAACTTCCGTCTTATCAAGGTTGACTTTCAGGCCTGAAATTGTCGCAAATGCATGCAATATAGTCTGAACATGTTGTAATGAAGTTTCCGGCTTGGTTATATAGAGTACCGCATCATCCGCGAATAAGCTGATCTTATGTTCGCTTGAGCCTATCTGCACTCCCCGGATGTTGTTTTCATTCCGTAACCAATTGGCTAGCGGTTCAATACATATTGCAAACAGCAGAGGGGATAGAGGACACCCCTGTCTTGTGCCTCTCAGTATCGAGATAGATTGAGACATATGATTATTTATCCTTATCTTTGCTTCAGGTCTATAATAAAGCGAGTCAATGGCCATCATAAAGGCAGGTCCGAAGTTCATGGATCGAAGAAGATTTTTAAGGTAAGTGAAGCTGATAGAGTCAAATGCTTTCTCAAAATCGAGAGCCATAACTAGGGCTTTGATCTTTCCCAATTGGCAATGTCGTATAATATTCAATGTACGTCGAATATTGTTCGCCATCGAGCGACCCGGGATAAATCCCGTCTGATCTGGGGTTATATAAGAGGTGATAATGTTTTGCATGCGTTTCGATAAGATGGTCGTAAATATCTTCAGATCAACATTGAGTAGTGTGATTGGTCTATAAGATGCACATAACGTCTTATCTTTTGCAGATTTCAAGATAGGTGCCAGTATCGCTTCCATCCAGGATACAGGCATATCACCGTGTTCCAATATCCAGTTAAAGGTATCTTCCAAAACTGGAATGAGAACATCTTTGAAAGCTTTAAAAAATTCGGCTGGGTAGCCGTCAGGACCTGCCGTTTGGTAAGCTCCGGGCCACCGCTTACCAGCTAGCTGATGGGAAAGCCCCATGTCTAAGCCCCACCCCCAACAGTAGCCACCGGCAGCCAACCCTCTCCCTTCTCTCCTGTGAGATTTAAAGGGCTCTCCAGCTGATTTGGGCAAAAAGCATGGGTGGCGCCTGAACTCCAAGCAGCAAATTCGCTGCTTGAAGAACAGGTGTGCGGGGCTGGGGTGCCGGTCTCCAACAAGATAATGTGACTTTTGCACGATGTCATTGCATTGGACATGTCCCTGTCCACTCCAGAAATGCCCCTCAAATTCCCCTGATGGGGACTAGGAAAGACCGGGCAACCATAAATGAAACAAAATGGATGGATATTTGCTTACAGGTGTGCTGGGGCTGAGGAGATGCGTTTTTTTGCCCTTATAATTAACTTGGGAAGGCAACTACCTTGCACTCTTGGATGTGTTAGATATTAGGTTTAAGAAAAGCCCTTTATGTCTTCTGAAATATTTGTCCTTTGTTGTTCCAAACACTGACCACTTCTTCTGACTACAATCTGAAATTACCTCAGCCAATAAAACTAGATTTGAGTCCAGTAGCACCTGAGAGACCAACATGAGTTGGGGGTATAAGCTTTCAAGAGCCAAAGCTCCCATAGTCAGATATGTAGTTTTCAGTTGTTCCATTTTTTAATTTTATGCTTATAAGACACACAAACAGTTCACCAAAGTTTTCAGTTTATTTTTCACCTCAGTTACATTATAAACTTTACAAAAATATGTGTACAAAACATTTTCCAGAAGAGTCACCTTGATGTAATTGATATTTGGTTGCCTCAAGATTCATTTTTATGTGATGATTTCTCAATGCACAGGATCACATGAGCATGTCACTGGAAAAAATCACATCACTGGAAAAAATCTTGATGCCTTGTCAAGACAGTTTTTGTCACTTAGTAATTGGGAGGGGCCGCTTCAGATGGAATGAAGGAGAACGTATGGCAAATTGCATGCTTTCATTCCAGACTTAATTTTTAAAATTATCCTATTTAAACTGGAATCAAGCAGAAGTGAAAGACAGCATAGAATGAATTTTTGGACCAATAAAAGAACAGAAGGTGGAGATTCTGAAATGGCTATAATGTGGACAAAATAGTTTGCATGTCATGCTCAACGTTTAGAGTTCGGAGCTATCATAGTATCAAGGGTACAGATCTATCCTAGGGATCCCTTCTGGGTCCTCCATTTTGTAAATTCTGGGTTCTCCATTTTGTAAAACATAGCCAAATTTGAAGCTGCCAATGCCCTCAGTCTATCATCTCCCAGCCCTTGAAAAAGCAATATGTCTCTAAAAACGGAAGGTCTCCATTTAGCAAAATTTATTATGCTGTAGTTTTGCCCACAGCTTCTTTCAATATGGTTGCACTTTGACAACAGTGCATTCATTATCTTATCGTAAATGTAGGCTCATGGTTTTCAAACAGACACAGCCAGCTTGAGCATTCATTGAAGCAATTCATTCATTGAAAAGAAATGCCACATAATTAATTGAAACTGGTTGCAGGCAATTATGACATTCTGGCAAGGAAAACTCTGGGTGGAAAAGCACATCAAATATGTCAGACTCGTTGCTTTTTGGAATAGGCAGGAAGACAGGCTGCCCTGGGCTTTAATAAACTTTGGGGACATGCTATGGAATGAGTAATGTATATTGTAAAACCAATCCGATTAACATTTCCCAATAAAAAGGTACACAGTTGTAAATCTGACCATGTGTTGTTTTAATTTTAATGGCTTGGATATGGTTCAGATAAAAATTACTCTTTTGTGAAAGTGGAGAGCTGTAAATCTTGGTACTCAGAGTAACCAAATGTGTGTATATGACTGTTTATGTAACTAACAAGACAAACTCTCTCCTAGGGTATCATCCACTGAAAGCTGCGAAGAAGAACAATGCTGAAGGGTCTGGAAGATATTTTCCATGGATGAGATGAATCAATGTCACTTTCAGTATGTAGAGTGATGGGAGAAGTCTTTGGACAGTGAGCAGTTAAGAGAGCCATTGGGGAGAGAAAGAGCTGAACTTAATGATGTGTGAAAAATTTTCTAAGGATTTCTGATCTTTCTACAGTTATTCAGAATTTAGTAGTATTCAGGCTACATTACTGTATTGTATACATGAGGCTGCCTTTGAAAAAATCATTCAAAAATTCAGCTGGTCCAGGAAAATGGTAGCCAAGTTGCTAACAAAGATTTGCCATGTTGAATGCATTTCTCCTGTGTTTAAAGATCTTCACTGGTTCAAGGCTGCTTCCAGGCCCAAACAGTTTCTGGTGCACAACTTGAAAATCTTCAAGGACCTGGGACTAGGCTGTCTGCTGGACCACCTTCTCTCATCACTTGAGACTGCTATTGAAGACTTTTTTCTGGGTCCAGGTGAGAGTGTCATTGAAGAAATTTTTCTCCTCTTTCTTTTAGAAAGATAGGCAGCAGTCTACTGAATGTAGGGCTTTTTCTTTGTTCATCTCATTTATGGAGTTCCTTCGAAAGACCTTTATGTGGAGCCATCTTTATTACCAGGCAATACCACTGGTTTCTTTGCTTTCTTGCCCTAATTCTACTGACTGGCACTTTCAGATTCTGAGCCTGTGAGCTAAATCCAACATGTGCTGGTATACTGCTGGCAAAATGATGATGCTGTTGGAAGGAGAAGCATGCCTTGTCATAGTGCCATTCATCCCTATGTGCCATCTGGTGGGATTTAGTTGTAACTCCAACAGCAGTATAATTTACAGTAGAAGTTGATGTGCTGATGTGATGTGATGTGTCCTACTTTCGGTCTATGTGTCTGACATAAAACTTGAGATAACACAAGATACCATTACATAGGTCTTATAGTCTTAATTTCATATTTGGAATCGTTATTCTGTGGATCTGGATGTCTCTCAAGGGTCTCTCAGCCCACTTTTACCACCCACCTTTTAGAAAACACCCCTAAGGATTACCATGGCTAAAAATAAAAGTGAACATAGCTAAGTAAGGACAATGTCAGGACTTATATGCCTTTAGAGTGCTTCACAAAAGTGATCTAATTAACATTCTAATTACTCCATTACATAGGCTAAGCATTACCACTGAATGAATTGCCTACAGTCTTTTTGTGTATGTGTGCATTAAGTTTTTCTGCAGACAATATTTGTGAAAAGTGAACTGAAGACATTAGTGAAGGAATGTCCAGTGAAACTACATTTGGAATTATTATTTTTTTTAAAAAAGGAATTAAATAAATTCACAGAATAAGGCAAAGTATGATTTAATAACTCTCCTTCACTTTCTGTTTCCTTGTATATTCTGTTTTTCCCCCCGTTTGTTCTCTGTCACTACATTCAGCCCAAAAGATTTCTACCTGCCCTCTGCAAATGTAGGGCTGCGGTGGCTCAAGTGGTTAAGATGCTGAACTGCGGACCGGAAGGTCGGTAGTTCAGCAGTTCGAGACTCGAGTGCTGCATGATGGAGTGAGCTCCCGTCTCTGGTCCCAGCTCCTGCCAACCTAGCAGTTCGAAAGCAAGAAAGTGCAAGTAGATAAATAGGTACCACTTCAGTGGGAAGGTAACAGCGTTTCGTGCGCCTTGGCGTCTAGTCATGCCGGCCACATGACCACGCAAATGTCTTGGACAGCGCTGGCTCTTCGGTTTGGAAACAGAGATGAGCACCACAACCCTAGAGTCGGATTCGACTGGCTTTTGAGCAAGGGAAACCTTTACCTTTGCAAATACCATGCCACTGCACCATCCTGCTCCATCTTCCCTCTTACTCTCCTTGCTCACCACCAGAACCCCACATCTTTCCCCCTCTCCAGGCATATCTGCAGTCCAGCAACATTCCTTCAGTCCTCTGTAACATCCTTAAATGTAGCCCCCAGGATTCAACCCCAGGCATTTTCTAGCACCAATCAACTGCTACCTAAATTCCTGACCTCCTCTCTTTTTGGTGTTTACTACTGCTTATTAGAAATGTCTTTCTTTCCAACTCCTTTGGGAAAGGGACATGCTAGTATATACACAGGCCTACGCGATCCCTAAACTAGTGGGGTGAGCAATTGTGGGGAGTCCTACACATGCCAGGGCCAGGTTTGGGGTAGCAATGTGTGAAAGAGCAATCACAGAATTTTCTTTTGCCTGTGTTATCTGAAACAGAATACTTTTTTTCTGGACTCGGTATATGAAAGTCTGTACCTTCACCTTTTACAAACCTCATCAATATCAACACACCCCACCTTTGATGAACTCTGTCAATTTGCAGACCTCCTCCTGTGGCTCTCTGTGCTTACAGTTTATCAATCTGAAGAAAGATTCCATCAGGCCTTCAGGCATTCATGGGAGTATCAATAATCTTTTCCCACAGAACAATGGTCTAAAATTGCCCACATGGACACCACATCTTAACCGCATAAGGCTAGTGAGAAAAGCCAAGAGCAAATTTTAATGGTTCATCAGAGGACAACTTTGGGCCTCTGTGAAATTGGCTAGGTGCATGCATTAAAAACCAAACTGTTTTTTTCCAAGGCCAAATATAAGATATTTCTACTTTGGACAACCTCTTGGCTTTTTCTCCATGATTTCACAATAATGGACTGAATTTTAAATGCTTCTGAATCTGTGAGAAGCTCATAACGGGAGATGCAACATCTAGTGAAACTTACACATTTCCTATCACTACTAGGTCCACAGACATCCTTTCAGAATCCTGTCAGCCACCTTTCAGTAAGGAGTATCAATAATCTTTTCCCACAGAACAATGGTCTAAAATTGCCCATATGGACACCACATCTTAACCGCATAAGGCTAGTGAGAAAAGCCAAGGGCAAATTTTAATGGTTCATCTGAGGACAACTTTGGGCCTCAGAGAAATTAGCTAGGTGCATGCATTAAAAACCAAACTTTTTTTTCCAAGACCAAAGATAAGATATTTCTACTTTGGACAACCTCTTGGCTTTTTCTCCATGATTTCACAATAATGGACTGAATTTTAAATGCTTCTGAATCTGTGAGAAGCTCATAACGGGAGATGCAACATCTAGTGAAACTTACACATTTCCTATCACTACTAGGTCCACAGACATCCTTTCAGAATCCTGTCAGCCACCTTTCAGTAATAAATCTGTATTGACACAGGCTGTCATGCAGCCTATATACTTACTCAGGAAATCCCTCACTTGGTCTAGGCATGTTTCACAGTTCCAAGGGCATGGCATGAAGATCACTCTTGATGGTTTGTGAAGTGGCTGTCTTCTCTTCTTGAAGTGCATCTCATACCTCCCCCATTTAGTAGTCCTTACTTGACAACTCTTTGCACTTAACATAAATAACACCTACATGATCCAATCCAAATAAAGCTGGTCACAGCTAAGTCCCATTGAAAGGACTTGCATTTAGGTAAGTTAGACTGGAACTGGATGGTATGGAAGATGAGTAGCTGCTTCCAGAAACGGCAACCCTGTACCTTCTCTCTCACATTTACTAATGTGTGATTTGATCACACTCAAGATTGTCCCATCCTGATTCCACTTCACAGGATGCTACATGATGTGGCAAGAAAACTTAGAGCACCAAAATCTCATGTTTCCATTATGTTCTGGTCATAGCTTCTAGGGTTTTTCTTATGTGCCCCACATAAATTAGAATCCATACACCATTCTTCTATTTATTATTGATCTACAAGAGGAGTATTGAGCCACAGGAGGAGTAGCACAGGACCTAGCACAGTTCCGCAGAGCCTGCAAGACGGAGCTCTTCTGCCAGGCTTTCGAATAGGAGCTGCCGCTACCATCAGTATACCACCAACGCATCAGCATACCATTGACGCCCTGGAGGACATCCGGATATGGGCATGGATTACCAAAGCCCGAAATACTCTTTTTTGCATCATGGGCAAGAATGGGACGTTTAGAGGACCGCCATCTTGTTTTTAGATAGTTTGCTACAGATAGGTTATAAATTATGATGTAATTTTAATATTTTGTATTTCTTTTACTGTTTTATTAGCTATATGCTTGTTAGCCGCCCTGAGCCTCCGGGGAGGGTGGGATACAAATGTAATAAATAAATAAATAAATAAATAAATAAATAAATAAATAAATAATATTGAT